>NC_052168.1:25819822-25976913 GCF_902713615.1 Scyliorhinus canicula | reverse complement strand
GGGAGGGTTGTATCCGAGCTTCATACTCTCCTGGTTCGACCGGGGACTGGGGGCGCTGGGGGCTGGCCGGCGCGGGGGCGCAGAACTGGTGGAGCGAGCTCGCGGGCTCGGGAGCGCGAGGGGGCGGCAGCATGGGGTGTAGGGTGAGGGGTCCTTCTGTGGGGGTAGAGGGGGCGCTGGATCCGGCGGGTGCCAGATCCCGGAGGGATACAGTGTCCTGACGGCCTTCAGGGAACTCGACGAATGCGTACTGGGGGTTGGAGTGGAGCAGGCGCACCTTTTCAACAAGGGGGTCGGTTTTGTGCGCCCTGACATGTTTCCTCAGGAGTACGGGGCCCGGTGTCCTCAGCCACGCCGGAAGTGAGACCTCCGTGGTAGTGCCCCTGGAAATAATGAAGAGCCTCTTGTGAGGGGTCTGATTGGTCGCTGTGCACAAAAGGGACCTAATAGCGTGGAGCGCGTCTGGGAGGACTTCCTGCCACTGGGAGACTTGGAGCTTTCTAGACCGGAGGGTCAGTAGGACAGTCTTCCAGACTGTCGTGTTAGAATATAGAACAGTACAGCACAGAACAGGCCCTTCGGCCCTCGATGTTGTGCCGAGCAATGATCACCCTATTCAACCCCACATATCCACCCTATACCCATAACCCAACAATCCCCCCCCCCCTTAACCTTACTTTTTAGGACACTACGGGCAATTTAGCATGGACAATCCACCTAACCCGCACATCTTTGGACTGTGGGAGGAAACCGGAGCACCCGGAGGAAACCCACGCACACAGGGGGAGGACGTGCAGACTCCACACAGACAGTGACCCAGCCGGGAATCGAACCTGGGACCCTGGAGCTGTGAAGCATTTATGCTAACCACCTTGAGGTTACATTGGAAGTCTAGGCCTAATAAGAGTGGGGCGCAGAGTTCGGGCAAAAAGTAGAGTTTGAATTTCGAGTAGCTAGCGCCTCGGATTGTGAGTGTCGCGGCGGTGCGCCCCTGGATCTGGACCGAGTGGGAGCCTGAAGCGAGAGAGATATTTGCTGCATGGGGAAAACGGGGAGCGAACAGCGTCTTACCAGGTCTGGATGTATGAAGCTCTCAGTGCTCCCGGAGTCGAGGAGGCATGGCGTTCTGTACCCGTTGATATGGACCTCTGCCATCGAATTTCGCAGATGCTTCGGACGTGATTGGTCCAGGGTGACTGCGCTGAGTTGCGGGTAGTCGGCAGCTCGATCAGCTGTGCTGGAGTGGCCCCGTGATGACTGCCCTCTGAGTTCATAGTCGTATTCTTCTGATGAGTTGTCCGAGCGCGGAGATGCAGGTCGGGCCCGTGGATCGCACGTGGCGGGCGGCGAGGAAGATGGCGTCCAAGATGGCGGCCCCCATGATTCGCACGTGGCTGGAGGGGGCGGAGTCGGGGCATAGGCCGCAGCGTTTCGGGCCCCGCGGGCCTGCGGGTGTGGGGAGCGATTACTTCGTGCCGCTGGGGAGTTGGAAGCTGGGGCCCTTTTAGCGAGGCACACTCTTGCGTAATGGCCTTTCCGCCCGCAGCTGCTGCAGGTCACGTTGGGGGCCGGGCAGTGCTGCCGCGGGTGCTGGTTCTGGCCGCAGAAATGTCAGGCTGGAGCAGCATAGTGGCTGGAGCAGCATAGTGGCTGGCTGGGGCAGCATGGTGGCTGGCTGGAGCAGCATAGTGGCTGGCTGGGGCAGCATGGTGGCTGGCTGGAGCAGCATAGTGGCTGGCTGGGGCAGCATAGTGGCTGGAGCAGCATAGTGGCTGGGGCAGCATAGTGGCTGGGGTAGCATAGTGGCTGGCTGGGGCAGCATGGTGGCTGGCTGGAGCAGCATAGTGGCTGGCTGGGGCAGCATAGTGGCTGGAGCAGCATAGTGGCTGGGGCAGCATAGTGGCTGGAGCAGCATAGTGGCTGGGGCAGCATAGTGGCTGGAGCAGCATAGTGGCTGGAGCAGCATAGTGGCTGGAGCAGCATGGTGGCAGGCTGGAGCAGCATAGTGGCTGGGGCAGCATGGTGGATGGCTGGAGCAGCATAGTGGCTGGCTGGGGCAGCATAGTGGCTGGGGCAGCATAGTGGCTGGGGCAGCATAGTGGCTGGGGCAGCATGGTGGCTGGAGCAGCATGGTGGCTGGGGCAGCATAGTGGCTGGAGCAGCATGGTGGCTGGCTGGAGCAGCATAGTGGCTGGAGCAGCATAGTGGCTGGGGCAGCATAGTGGCTGGGGCAGCATAGTGGCTGGAGCAGCATAGTGGATGGCTGGGGCAGCATAGTGGCTGGCTGGGGCAGCATAGTGGCTGGGGCAGCATGGTGGCTGGCTGGAGCAGCATAGTGGCTGGCTGGGGCAGCATAGTGGCTGGGGCAGCATAGTGGCTGGAGCAGCATAGTGGTTGGGGCAGCATAGTGGCTGGCTGGAGCAGCATAGTGGCTGGGGCAGCATGGTGGCTGGAGCAGCATGGTGGCTGGGGCAGCATAGTGGCTGGAGCAGCATGGTGGCTGGCTGGAGCAGCATAGTGGCTGGGGCAGCATAGTGGCTGGCTGGAGCAGCATAGTGGCTGGGGCAGCATGGTGGCTGGAGCAGCATGGTGGCTGGGGCAGCATAGTGGCTGGAGCAGCATGGTGGCTGGCTGGAGCAGCATAGTGGCTGGGGCAGCATAGTGGCTGGGGCAGCATAGTGGCTGGGGCAGCATAGTGGCTGGCTGGAGCAGCATGGTGGCTGGCTGGGGCAGCATAGTGGCTGGCTGGGGCAGCATAGTGGCTGGCTGGGGTAGCATAGTGGCTGGAGCAGCATAGTGGCTGGAGCAGCATGGTGGCTGGCTGGGCAGCATAGTGGCTGGGGCAGCATAGTGGCTGGAGCAGCATGGTGGCTGGCTGGGGCAGCATAGTGGCTGGCAGGAGCAGCATAGTGGTTGGAGCAGCATAGTGGCTGGGGTAGCATAGTGGCTGGCTGGGGCAGCATAGTGGCTGGGGCAGCATAGTGGCTGGAGCAGCATAGTGGCTGGAGCAGCATAGTGGCTGGGGCAGCATGGTGGCTGGCTGGGGCAGCATAGTGGCTGGAGCAGCATGGTGGCTGGGGCAGCATAGTGGCTGGCTGGGGCAGCATGGTGGCTGGGGCAGCATGGTGGATGGCTGGAGCAGCATAGTGGCTGGCTGGGGCAGCATGGTGGCTGGGACAGCATGGTGGCTGGGGCAGCATAGTGGCTGGGGCAGCATAGTGGCTGGGGCAGCATAGTGGCTGGGGCAGCATGGTGGCTGGAGCAGCATAGTGGCTGGAGCAGCATGGTGGCTGGCTGGAGCAGCATAGGCTGAGCAGCATAGTGGCATGGGGGCAGTAGAGTGGCTGGGGGCAAGCATAGTGGCTGGAGCAGCATTGAGGCTGGGGCAGCATAGTGGCTGGCTGGAGCAGCATAGTGGCTGGGGCAGCATAGTGGCTGGGGCAGCATGGTGGCTGGCTGGAGCAGCATAGTGGATGGCTGGGGCAGCATAGTGGCTGGCTGGGGCAGCATAGTGGCTGGGGCAGCATGATGGCTGGCTGGAGCAGCATAGTGGCTGGCTGGGGCAGCATAGTGGCTGGGGCAGCATAGTGGCTGGAGCAGCATAGTGGCTGGAGCAGCATGGTGGCTGGCTGGAGCAGCATAGTGGCTGGCTGGGGCAGCATAGTGGCTGGCTGGAGCAGCATGGTGGCTGGCTGGGGCAGCATAGTGGCTGGCTGGGGCAGCATAGTGGCTGGCTGGGGTAGCACAGTGGCTGGCTGGAGCAGCATAGTGGCTGGAGCAGCATGGTGGCTGGCTGGGCAGCATAGTGGCTGGGGCAGCATAGTGGCTGGAGCAGCATGGTGGCTGGCTGGGGCAGCATAGTGGCTGGCAGGGGCAGCATAGTGGTTGGAGCAGCATAGTGGCTGGAGCAGCATAGTGGCTGGCTGGAGCAGCATAGTGGCTGGGGCAGCTTGGTGGCTGGCTGGGGCAGCATAGTGGCTGGGGCAGCATAGTGGCTGGAGCAGCATAGTGGCTGGCTGGGGCAGCATAGTGGCTGGGGCAGGATAGTGGCTGGCTGGAGCAGCATAGTGGCTGGGGCAGCATAGTGGCTGGCTGGAGCAGCATAGTGGCTGGGGCAGCATAGTGGCTGGCTGGAGCAGCATGGTGGCTGGCTGGGGCAGCATAGTGGCTGGAGCAGCATAGTGGCTGGAGCAGCATAGTGGCTGGCTGGGGCAGCATGGTGGCTGGCTGGGGCAGCATGGTGGCTGGCTGGAGCAGCATAGTGGCTGGGGCAGCATAGTGGCTGGCTGGGGCAGTATAGTGGCTGGCTGGGGCAGCATGGTGGCTGGCTGGAGCAGCATAGTGGCTGGGGCAGCATAGTGGCTGGGGCAGCATAGTGGCTGGAGCAGCATAGTGGCTGGGGCAGCATAGTGGCTGGAGCAGCATAGTGGCTGGGGCAGCATAGTGGCTGGCTGGAGCAGCATAGTGGCTGGGACAGCATAGTGGCTGGGGCAGCATAGTGGCTGGGGCAGCATAGTGGCTGGAGCAGCATAGTGGCTGGCTGGGGCAGCATAGTGGCTGGGGCAGCATAGTGGCTGGAGCAGCATAGTGGCTGGCTGGGGCAGCATGGTGGCTGGCTGGGGCAGCATGGTGGCTGGAGCAGCATAGTGGCTGGGGCAGCATAGTGGCTGGCTGGAGCAGCATAGTGGCTGGGGCAGCATAGTGGCTGGAGCAGCATAGTGGCTGGGGCAGCATAGTGGCTGGGGCAGCATGGTGGCTGGCTGGAGAAGCATAGTGGCTGGAGCAGCATAGTGGCTGGGGCAGCATGGTGGCTGGAGCAGCATAGTGGCTGGGGCAGCATAGTGGCTGGGGCAGCATAGTGGCTGGGCAGCATGGTGGCTGGAGCAGCATAGTGGCTGGGGCAGCATAGTGGCTGGAGCAGCATAGTGGCTGGGGCAGCATAGTGGCTGGAGCAGCATGGTGGCTGGCTGGGGCAGCATAGTGGCTGGGGCAGCATAGTGGCTGGCTGGGGCAGCATAGTGGCTGGCTGAGGCAGCATAGTGGCTGGGGCAGCATAGTGGCTGGAGCAGCATAGTGGCTGGCTGGGGCAGCATAGTGGCTGGCTGGGGCAGCATAGTGGCTGGCTGGGGTAGCATAGTGGCTGGCTGGAGCAGCATAGTGGCTGGAGCAGCATAGTGGCTGGGGCAGCATAGTGGCTGGCTGGGGCAGCATAGTGGCTGGGGCAGCATGGTGGCTGTCTGGAGCAGCATGGTGGCTGGCTGGACAGCATAGTGGCTGGGGCAGCATAGTGGCTGGAGCAGCATAGTGGTTGGAGCAGCATGGTGGCTGGCTGGGGCAGCATAGTGGCTGGAGCAGCATGGTGGCTGGCTGGGGCAGCATAGTGGCTGGGGCAGCATGGTGGCATGAGCAGCATAGTGGTTGGAGCAGCATAGCGGCTGGCTGGAGCAGCATAGTGGCTGGGGCAGCATAGTGGCTGGGGCAGCATAGTGGCTGGAGCAGCATAGTGGCTGGGGCAGCATAGTGGCTGGGGCAGCTTGGTGGCTGGAGCAGCATAGTGGCTGGCTGGAGCAGCCTAGTGGCTGGGGCAGCATAGTGGCTGGAGCAGCATAGTGGCTGGCTGGGGCAGCATAGTGGCTGGGGCAGCATAGTGGCTGGCTGGAGCAGCATAGTGGCTGGGGCAGCATAGTGGCTGGCTGGAGCAGCATAGTGGCTGGGGCAGCATAGTGGCTGGAGCAGCATAGTGGCTGGAGCAGCATAGTGGCTGGCTGGGGCAGTATAGTGGCTGGCTGGGGCAGCATGGTGGCTGGCTGGGGCAGCATGGTGGCTGGAGCAGCATAGTGGCTGGGGCAGCATAGTGGCTGGCTGGGGCAGTATAGTGGCTGGCTGGGGCAGCATGGTGGCTGGCTGGGGCAGCATAGTGGCTGGAGCAGCATAGTGGCTGGGGCAGCATAGTGGCTGGGGCAGCATAGTGGCTGGGGCAGCATAGTGGCTGGGCAGCATAGTGGCTGGAACAGCATAGTGGCTGGAGCAGCATAGTGGCTGGGGCAGCATAGTGGCTGGGGCAGCATAGTGGCTGGGGCAGCATAGTGGCTGGCTGGAGCAGCATGGTGGCTGGCTGGGGCAGCATAGTGGCTGGAGCAGCATAGTGGCTGGGGCAGCATGGTGGCTGGGGCAGCATGGTGGCTGGGGCAGCATAGTGGCTGGGGCAGCATAGTGGCTGGGGCAGCATGGTGGCTGGGCAGCATAGTGGCTGGCTGGGGCAGCATAGTGGCTGGGGCAGCATGGTGGCTGGCTGGAGCAGCATAGTGGCTGGCTGGAGCAGCATGGTGGCTGGAGCATAGTGGCTGGCTGGGGCAGCATAGTGGCTGGGGCAGCATAGTGGCTGGGGCAGCATGGTGGCTGGGGCAGCATGGTGGCTGGAGCAGCATAGTGGCTGGGGCAGCATAGTGGCTGGCTGGGGCAGCATAGTGGCTGGGGCAGCATAGTGGCTGGAGCAGCATAGTGGCTGGGGCAGCATAGTGGCTGGGGCAGCATAGTGGCTGGGGCAGCATGGTGGCTGGGGCAGCATAGTGGCTGGGGCAGCATAGTGGCTGGGGCAGTATAGTGGCTGGGGCAGCATAGTGGCTGGAGCAGCATAGTGGCTGGAGCAGCATAGTGGCTGGCTGGGGCAGCATAGTGGCTGGAGCAGCATAGTGGCTGGAGCAGCATAGTGGCTGGCTGGGGCAGCATAGTGGCTGGGGCAGCATAATGGCTGGGGCAGCATAGTGGCTGGCTGGGGCAGCATAGTGGCTGGCTGGGGCAGCATAGTGGCTGGCTGGGGCAGCATAGTGGCTGGCTGGAGCAGCATGGTGGCTGGAGCAGCATTATGGCTGGGGCAGCATAGTGGCTGGCTGGGGCAGCATAGTGGCTGGGGCAGCATAGTGGCTGGCTGGGGCAGCATAGTGGCTGGAGCAGCATAGTGGCTGGGGCAGCATAGTGGCTGGAGAAGCATGGTGGCTGGCTGGAGCAGCATAGTGGCTGGCTGGGGCAGCATAGTGGCTGGCTGGGGCAGCATAGTGGCTGGGGCAGCATAGTGGCTGGCTGGAGCAGGATGGTGGCTGGGGCAGCAAAGTGGCTGGCTTGAGCAGCATAGTGGCTGGCTGGAGCAGCATAGTGGCTGGCTGGAGCAGCATGGTGGCTGGCTGGAGCAGCATGTGGCTGGGGCAGCATGGTGGCTGGGGCAGCATAGTGGCTGGGGCAGCATAGTGGCTGGGGCAGCATGGTGGCTGGGGCAGCATAGTGGCTGGCTGGGGCAGCATAGTGGCTGGGGCAGCATGGTGGCTGGCTGGAGCAGCATAGTGGCTGGAGCATAGTGGCTGGCTGGGGCAGCATAGTGGCTGGGGCAGCATAGTGGCTGGGGCAGCATGGTGGCTGGGGCAGCATGGTGGCTGGAGCAGCATAGTGGCTGGGGCAGCATAGTGGCTGGCTGGAGCAGCATAGTGGCTGGCTGGGGCAGCATAGTGGCTGGGGCAGCATAGTGGCTGGAGCAGCATAGTGGCTGGGGCAGCATAGTGGCTGGCTGGGGCAGCATAGTGGCTGGGGCAGCATAGTGGCTGGGGCAGTATAGTGGCTGGGGCAGCATAGTGGCTGGAGCAGCATAGTGGCTGGAGCAGCATAGTGGCTGGCTGGGGCAGCATAGTGGCTGGAGCAGCATAGTGACTGGAGCAGCATAGTGGCTGGCTGGGGCAGCATAGTGGCTGGCTGGGGCAGCATAGTGGCTGGCTGGAGCAGCATGGTGGCTGGAGCAGCATTATGGCTGGGGCAGCATAGTGGCTGGCTGGGGCAGCATAGTGGCTGGGGCAGCATAGTGGCTGGCTGGGGCAGCATAGTGGCTGGAGCAGCATAGTGGCTGGGGCAGCATAGTGGCTGGAGAAGCATGGTGGCTGGCTGGAGCAGCATAGTGGCTGGCTGGGGCAGCATAGTGGCTGGCTGGGGCAGCATAGTGGCTGGGGCAGCATAGTGGCTGGGGCAGCATAGTGGCTGGCTGGAGCAGTATGGTGGCTGGGGCAGCAAAGTGGCTGGCTTGAGCAGCATAGTGGCTGGCTGGAGCAGCATAGTGGCTGGCTGGAGCAGCATGGTGGCTGGCTGGAGCAGCATGGTGGCTGGAGCAGCATAGTGGCTGGGGCAGCATGGTGGCTGGCTGGAGCAGCATAGTGGCTGGGGCAGCATAGTGGCTGGAGCAGCATAGTGGCTGGGGCAGCATGGGGGCTGGAGCAGCATATTGGCTGGCTGGGGCAGCATGGTGGCTGGCTGGGGCAGCATAGTGGCTGGCTGGGGCAGCATGGTGGCTGGGGCAGCATAGTGGCTGGAGCAGCATAGTGGCTGGCTGGGGCAGCATTGTGGCTGGGGCAGCATGGTGGCTGGAGCAGCATAGTGGCTGGGGCAGCATGGTGGCTGGCTGGGGCAGCATAGTGGCTGGATGGGGCAGCATAGTGGCTGGCTGGGGTAGCATAGTGGCTGGCTGGAGCAGCATAGTGGCTGGAGCAGCATAGTGGCTGGGGCAGCATAGTGGCTGGGGCAGCATGGTGGCTGGCTGGGGCAGCATAGTGGCTGGCTGGGGCAGCATAGTGGCTGGCTGGGGCAGCATAGTGGCTGGAGCAGCATAGTGGCTGGGGCAGCATAGTGGCTGGAGAAGCATGGTGGCTGGCTGGAGCAGCATAGTGGCTGGCTGGGGCAGCATAGTGGCTGGCTGGGGCAGCATAGTGGCTGGGGCAGCATAGTGGCTGGCTGGAGCAGTATGGTGGCTGGGGCAGCAAAGTGGCTGGGGCAGCATAGTGGCTGGAGCAGCATGGTGGCTGGAGCAGCATAGTGGCTGGGGCAGCATGGTGGCTGGCTGGAGCAGCATAGTGGCTGGCTGGGGCAGCATAGTGGCTGGAGCAGCATAGTGGCTGGAGCAGCATAGTGGCTGGGGCAGCATAGTGGCTGGAGCAGCATAGTGGCTGGCTGGGGCAGCATAGTGGCTGGAGCAGCATATTGGCTGGCTGGGGCAGCATGGTGGCTGGCTGGGGCAGCATAGTGGCTGGCTGGGGCAGCATGGTGGCTGGGGCAGCATAGTGGCTGGAGCAGCATAGTGGCTGGCTGGGGCAGCATAGTGGCTGGGGCAGCATGGTGGCTGGGGCAGCATAGTGGCTGGCTGGAGCAGCATAGTGGCTGGCTGGAGCAGCATAGTGGCTGGCTGGGGCAGCATAGTGCTGGCTGGAGCAGCATAGTGGCTGGCTGGGGCAGCATAGTGGCTGGCTGGAGCAGCATAGTGGCTGGGGCAGCATAGTGGCTGGGGCAGCATAGTGGCTGGGGCAGCATAGTGGCTGGGGCAGCATAGTGGCTGGGGCAGCATAGTGGCTGGGGCAGCATAGTGGCTAGGGGCAGCATAGTGGCTGGCTGGCAGCATAGTGCTGGGGCAGCATAGTGGCTGGGGCAGCATAGTGGCTGGGGCAGCATAGTGGCTGGGGCAGCATAGTGGCTGGGGCAGCATAGTGGCTGGGGCAGCATAGTGGCTGGGGCAGCATAGTGGCTGGGGCAGCATAGTGGCTGGGGCAGCATAGTGGCTGGGGCAGCATAGGTGGCTGGGGCAGCATGAGTGGCTGGGGGCAGCATAGTGGCTGGGGCAGCATAGTGCTGGGGCAGCATAGTGGCTGGGGCAGCATAGTGGCTGGGGCAGCATAGTGGCTGGGGGCAGCATGGTGGCTGGGGCAGCATAGTGGCTGATGGGCAGCATAGGTGGCTGGGGCAGCATAGTGGCTGGGGCAGCATAGTGGCTGGGGCAGCATAGTGGCTGGGGCAGCATGGTGGCTGGAGCAGCATAGTGGCTGGGGCAGCATAGTGGCTGGTGCAGCATAGTGGCTGGGGCAGCATAGTGGCTGGGGCAGCATGGTGGCAGGGTGGCCGTGTAGCACAGGCCTGGGGAGTCGCTGGTCGGGGGCCCATGATTGGATCGCGGGGTCCGCGGGGAACGTGTTAAGGCTGCGGAAGGAGACCTTCATCGTGGTAGCAGCTTCCACAGTCGTTTCTAAGTCTTGGGCCCCCTTTTCCAGCAATCGTTGGCGCACATAATTAGACCTGAGGCCCGCTACAAAAACATCGCGTACAGCAAGTTCTCTGTGTTCAGCCGCGGTAACCGCTTGGTAATTACAGTCATTGGACATATTATTGAGTTCCCTTAGAAATTCGGCGAGTGATTCTGTAGGCCGCTGGTGGCGAGTCGTGAACACACGGTGTGCGTAAACTTCTTTAATGGGCCTTACATACATCTTATCGAGTATCGCTAGCGCTGCAGTATATGAACCGGCCGAGTTTAGTTGTGTAGAGATTCTGTGGCTCACCCTCGCGTGCAGTAGACTCAACTTCTGTTCCTCTGTCGTTTCGGCTGTGCTCGCTTCTGCCAGGTAGGCCTTAAAGCACCGCAGCCAGTGGGAGAAGATTTCTTTAGCCTCGGCATCCTGTGGGTCGAGTTCCAGGCGTCCAGGCTTGAGGGCCAATTCCATGATCGATCTTGCTGTTCCTAAGTCGATTAAATTGATGGAACCATCAATTCACCAGACACGTGTTTCCGATATGAATCTAGGCTTTAATCGACTTACTACAGAGCCAGCCTGTTACCCGTTGATGAACTCTCAGTGAACTACAGGCTGACTCTGGACAAGGGTATTTGTACAGCGGCACTAGGGGGAGGAGTGATGGGCGGAGCCAAGGGTGGAACCCTGTACAAGCTCCTGAGCATTCCCAGAGCTACCCCCCCTAGTGGTCGGATAACGCTCCTGCGCTTACAAAGACACAGTGTGAATTATATTACATTCACCACACTGTGGCAGTGTTGGGTGTCGCAATGGGCTTGTTCACCTTCCTCAGTCTGACCTGGGGTTTGGGCTCAATCTCACCCACCTTGACAGAAAGACGGCCCACCTCCCAATCTTTTCTCTCTCAGGGCCTCGGATGCTTCCTCTTGTGGGGTATTCCAGAACGAGAGGTTTAGGATAGGAAGAAGCAATTTTGAAAAGGAGTTGAGGAGAAACTATGGGGGTGATGCTTCCAAAGTGTTTGCGTTTCACACCGGCGGGAAACGGGTATGGGGACGACTGATTCGTGGGGGCCAGCACGGCGCTGGAGCGGTTCACGCCACTGCAGCCTCCTTTCCCGGTGGGCACCGCGCCAACCCGCGCATGCGCGGGGGACTTCTTCATTGCGCCGGCCCCGACTCAACATGGCGTCGGTGTTCAGGGACCGGCCGCACCAGAAAGTAGGCCCGGGGGGGGGGAGAGGCCGCCCCGCCGGTCGGTGGGCCCTGATCACGGCCCAGAACCCATCGGAGGCCAACCCCCCTCCCCCCCGGTGAAGGATCGCTTCCCCACCCCCACACCCCCCGGTGAAGGATCGCTTCCCCACCCCCACACCCCCCGGTGAAGGATCGCTTCCCCACCCCCACACCCCCCGGTGAAGGATCGCTTCCCCACCCCCCACCCCCCCGGTGAAGGATCGCTTCCCCCACCCCCCCCCCCCGGTGAAGGATCGCTTCCCACCCCCCCCCCCCCCCCGGTGAAGGATCGCTTCCCCACCCCCCCCCCCCCGGTGAAGGATCGCTTCCCCACCCCCACCCCCCCCGGTGAAGGATCGCTTCCCCACCCCTCCCCCCCGGTGAAGGATCGCTTCCCCACCCCCCCCCCTGGTGAAGGATCGCTTCCCCACCCCCCCCCCCCTGGTGAAGGATCGCTTCCCCACCCCCCCCCCCTGGTGAAGGATCGCTCCCCCCCCCCCCACCCCCCCGGTGAAGGATCGCTTCCCCACCCCCCCCCCTGGTGAAGGATCGCTTCCCCCCCCCCCCCCCCCCCCCCCCCCCGGTGAAGGATCGCTTCCCCCCCCCCCCCGGTGAAGGATCGCTTCCCTTCCCCCCCTCCCCACAGGCCGCTCCCCGACCGTTGGCGCAGAGTTCCCGCCGGCAGCGACCGGGGGTGAATGTTGCCGGTGGGACACTGTCGTATCCGCGTGGCCCCTCGGCCCATCCGGGCCAGATAACCGGCGGCCCCCCCCGATTCCAGTGGCCCGTGGCCGGCACCGTGTCAAACACGGCGGCGCAAATGGCTCCGATTTTCCGCCACTCGGAGAATAGCGGCCCGCCATCGGGGCGTCCGGGCGTCTCCGGCCTGGCGCAGGACTTCGAGAATCGCCCCCGACTTCTCCCAAAGGGGTTGTAAATCTGCGGAATCCGCCACCCCAGAGTGCGGTGGAACCTGGGACAGTCAGTAACTTTAAGGGGACATTAGATTTTTAATTGGTGATGGGTTGAATAATAATCTTTATTAGTGTCACAAGTAGGCTTACATTAACACTGCGGGCAGCACGGTGGCGCAGTGGTTAGCACTGCTGCCTCACGGCGCCGAAGTCCCAGGTTCGATCCCGGCTCTGGGTCACTGTCCGTGTGGAGTTTGCACATTCTCCCCGTGTCTGCGTGGGTTTCACCCCCACAACCCAAAGATGTGCAGAGTAGGTGGATTGGCCACACTAAATTGCCCCTTAATTGTAAATTTATTTAAAAAAACACTACAATGAAGTTACTGTGAAAGTCCCCTAGTTGCCACATTTCGACGCCTGTTCAGGTACACTTTTATTTGTGATTTAAAAAAATAAATTTAGAGTACCCAATTAAGGGGCAATTTAAGTGGGAGAAGCCTGAGGCATCATATGCGACCGTTTGATATAGTATTCAATTTAGGAGATTTGGTATATTATAAGAGGGAGGATCATTGGGAATAGAATGGTTCTGGTAAAGAGATGATTCTGGTTCTGTTGGTTAATAATAATAATCGCTTATTGTCACGAGTAGGCTTCAATGAAGTTACTATGAAAAGCCCCTAGTTGCCACATTCCGGCGCCTGTTCGGGGAGGCTGGTACGGGAATTGAACCCAGGCTGATAGCCTTATTCTGCATTACAAGCCAACGGTTTAGCCCACTGTGCTAAACCAGTCCCTAATAAATAGAATAATAATCGCTTATTGTCACAAATAGGCTCAAGGAGGCTGGTACGGGAATTGAACCCACGCTGCTTCCCGTACCAGCCTCCCCAAACAGGAGCTGGAATGTGGCGACTAGGGGCTTTTCACAGTAACTTCATTGGAGCCTACTCGTGACAACAAGCCATTTTCATTTCATTGTTCTGCATTACAAGCCAGCTGTTTCGCCCACTGTGATAAGACAGTGCTTATCAGGCAGTTCAAAATCACGGACTCTGAGCAGAGAATAGGAAGGGAGTTTCCCCCTCAATCGAGGGATCAATAACCAGGGGTCATAATTTGAAGGTCAGGAGCAGGAGATTTAGAGGCATTTGAGGCCAAACACTTTCACCCAGAGGATGGTGAGAGCCTGGAACGCACGGCCTGAAAGGGAGCTAGAGGCGGGAACCCTCACAAGATTTCGATGTGCGCTTGAAATGTGGTAGCAGACGAGGCTACAGACCAAGAGTGGGAAAATTGGATGAGAATAGATAGGTACTTGATAGCTAGTGCCAACATGATGGGCCAAAGGACCTCTTTTTATGTTGTCAGACTCTAGAATCATAGAATTTACAGTGCAGAAGGAGGCCATTCGGCCCATCGAGGCTGCACCAGCCCTTAGAAAGATGTTTCTCTTTGGTAGAAGTGAATGAAGCATCACATGCCTCAAATGCTCATGTATTTGGGTTGAAGGTCTTGAGGAACATAATGGATAGATCAATGGCTGGTTAGCGGACATGAAAACGCTCTCCCATCCAAAGGCCAAGTGCCCAGGGTGGGTACTTGGGTGATGATGTACCATCAATTCAACTCAAGACACAATTAGGATCCGAACTGTGGCTTTAATCAGCTAGTTGTTAGCCCGGTGGTCGACTACAGAGAATGGCCGACCGCCGGGAACTCTGGGTACTTATACCCCGCCTCGGAGGCGGGGCCTACTTGCCTCTCGACCAATTGGAGAGCAGTCACATGGCTAGCCCCAACCAATCGGATGAGAGGCACATGACCAGCCAGAGCCAATGGGAAGCCAGTGCTCTGCATCAATGGCAGTGCTCATATCCATACCACCATAGGTGACAAGCGGAATGGAGGGAGGTGACAATTGTGGGACATACAGGAAAAACCACAGATAAGTTTACAGACTGATCGAATAACCAGGATGATGACCAGGAAGTGAGGTTCATGGGCTGGCACAATGAGGTGTAAGAACGAAGCGTGAGAAAGGCCAGTGCAAGTAATGATGGTGTTCATATACCGGGGAACAAGCCTCCGACGATGCACGAGGTACAGTAAGAGTCTGGGCAGACACAAAAGTGGAAGTAGAGGCCAAAACTTGAAAAGATAAGACCTTGAGGATAAATTAGTAAGAGAGGCAAAACAAATAGCGGCAGGGTGGTGCAGTGGTTAGCACTGCTGCTTCAGCACTGAGGACCCGGGTTCGATCCCGGCCCCGGGCCACTGTGTGGAGTTTGCCCATTCTCTTCGTGTCTGTGTGGGTCTCACCCCCACAACCCAATGATGTGCAGGGTAGGTAGATTGGCCACGCTAAATTGTCCCTCAATTGAAAAATTTAATTGGGTACTCTAAATTAAAAAAAAGGCAAAACAAAGGGAGCTGGAGAAATTTTGAGTTTATTCTGAGGCACCAGATTAGGGACAAATAGGTGTGTCACTGAATTATTCTATAGAAGGCCAGAATCGGCTCAATGGGCCGAATGGCCCCCTTTCTGTGCAGCAATGGCTGCAAGTGAATTTGAACGGAAAAGGTTATTGAAAATGAAAAATGAAATGAAAACCGCTTATTGTCACGAGTAGGCTTCAAATGAAGTTACTGTGAAAAGCCCCTAGTCGCCACATTCCGGCGCCTGTTCGGGGAGGCTGGTACGGGAATTGAACGCGCTGCTGGCCTGCCTTGGTCTGCTTTAAAAGCCAGCGATTTAGCCCCGTGCTAAACCAACCTTGTAAATGGGACATAAAAGACTATTTTCCCGGGAGTTTGAAGAGGGCAATACAGATGGAAGAGTGGATTTCAAAACGGCTGGAAAAGTAATCTTGCAATCCTTTTAGCTCTTTCGATTACATGTTCATGGCATCATAATCAATCAACACGAAAGCTACAACTTTGCAGGGTGACAACTTTCAGAAAGAAGTCTACCCAACCCGCCCAGAGAGGCAGCAGCTTTAGATCAGGGAAACCACAGAAGCAAAATAATAGATGGTTTGTAAGTGAAGGCAGAACACAAAAGCCAGGAAGTTGGGCGAATCTTCATATAGTTGGACTGGGGTGAGCCCAGTAAGAAGTCTTACAACACCAGGTTAAAGTCCAACAGATTTGTTTCAAATCACTAGCTTTCGGAGCTCATCTGAGTAAGGAGCTGTGCTCTGAAAGCTCGTGATTCAAAACAAACCTGTTGGACTTTAACCTGTTGTAAGACTTCTTTCCGTGCCACCTTTCAGAAGGCAATTGAAGCAATGCTAGAAGGGAAAAGGTTTGCAGGAATACTGGGAAAGAGCAGGGAAGTGAAATCAATTTAATGTGCCTACAGCCATTGAAAGGGGCAGCAGGGTAGCATGGTGGTTAGCATAAATGCTTCACAGCTCATGGGTCCCAGGTTCGATTCCCGGCTGGGTCACTGTCTGTGTGGAGTCTGCACATCCTCCCCCTGTGTGCGTGGGTTTCCTCCTGGTGCTCCGGTTTCCTCCCACAGTCCAAAGATGTGCGGGTTAGGTGGATTGGCCATGCTAAATTGCCCGTAGTGTCCTAATTAAAGTAAGGTTAATGGTGGGTTTGTTGGGTTATGGGTATAGGGTGGATACGTGGGTTTGAGTAGGGTGATCATGGCTCGGCACAACATTGAGGGCCGAAGGGCCTGTTCTGTGCTGTACTGTTCTATGTTCTATGTTCCTGTTATTTTCCTATTTATTCCCTTATGAAATGAAAATTTGAATGAAATGAAAATCGCTTATTGTCACAAGTAGGCTTCAAACAAAGTTACTGTGAAAAGCCCCTAGTCGCCACATTCCGGCGCCTGTTCGGGGAGGCTGGTACAGGAATTGAACCGTGCTGCTGGCCTGCCTGGTTCTGCTTTCAAAGCCAGCTATTTAGCCCTGTGCTAAACCAGCCCCTTCTTTTATTTTTGCTGTTACATTTTTGATCCATGGATGATATATGGACATGTATCCGTAAGGCTGCCTGTCGTTTTAATTCTAGTAGAAGGAAGCTGTGACCTGTGCCTTTAATGCAGGCAGGGATCAGTGGTGATTTGGTTTGACTGATTTGGCTGGTGAATAGGCCTGAAAGGCGGTGCCCTGCCCGGTAACAGGCGGTGATGGGATCTGTTCCCACTGAAATGGTTCTCAGACCTAAAGAGCTTTCAGTTTCGCTCTAGCAGCTAAGGGAGAAAACCTCTCTTTTTTCCCACTCTGTTTTCTTCAGAGAATAACCAGTTAATTCTCACTAGTAAGGGCACTGTGGGAACCTACCCTCTCTGCAGAAAAGGCTGCTGCAAACATAATCCAGAATCTGATAACCCTCTCCCCACAGAGAGGGCAAGCAGAGACCAGAATCTGATAATGCTGTCAGCAGAACAGGCTGATACGAAGCCAGGGCCCTCTCCTGAAAAAGCTGTAAGATATTGCTAACGGTAAGGAAAATTATTACGGGCTGTAAACCAGAGACTTTAATCCACATTTGTACTGTGCAAAAAGTGCACTAATCATCTGAAGCAAGGACTCTTATCTTTTGGCCTTAATCCTTATTATTTTTACCCCTTTCCACCCTTCGTTGTTTGTCTGTCTTGTGTGTGTGGGTAGAGTGGGGGCGGTTAAAGGGGGAGTCAGGTGTTAGCTCATCATCAAGCAGCTGTATTTACTGCGTATTTCATATTTGTTCTTGTTAGACAACATGTTTAAACTTACAAACCGGGTGACTGTAATTGTTGGGCCGCCGAGGGCCAAAGAATGTTGGGTATTTTTATAAGAATGATGCCAGGGTGTGTTAACACCATGTGGCCAACAAATACAGCCGCAGCGGGGTGATCAATACTTGGAGGAGAGCAAATCTGTAACGCCCGGGCTGAAGTTTGGAGAATTAAATATTCACTGACGCAGGCCAAAGTGTTTTGTTTGCTTTTTGTGCTGCTCATATCGTCACGGTGACTGCAGTAATAAAACGAGGGCCCACTTGGACAGCAGCTGTATGGTGACGGTATCGTTACCATCCTTGGCCAGACCCCAGCATGTGGGGTGGGGGCAGATCCGGTTTGGGAACAATAACATTTTGTTTATAGTAGATAAAGGTAGAGATTCAAGACACCTGCTTTTGGAATAAAGCCACAGGATTCCACCGATTTTGAACAAACGAGAAACAAGTTCAAAAAGATTAAAAGCAATTTACTCTATGTATCTTATACTCAGCATAAGTATGAGAACATAGAACATACAGTGCAAAAGGAGGCCATTCAGCCCATCGAGTCTGCACCGACCCACTTAAGCCCTCACTTCCACCCTATCCCCGTAACCCAATAACCCCTCCTAACCTTTTTGGTCACTCAGGGCAATATATAACGGCCAATCCACCTAACCGGCATGTCTTTGGACTGTGGGAGGAAACCGGAGCCCCCGGAGGAAACCCACGCACACACGGGGAGGACGTGCAGACTCCGCACAGACAGTGACCCAAGCCGGGAATCGAACCTGGGACCCTGGAGCTGTGAAGCAGAAGTGCTAACCACTGTGCCATAGAGAATAGTCACCCCACAAGAAGCTTCTTAAATAATGAATCGTGACTCCAGGGATTACCACATTTTTGCAAAACTCCTGGCCGCGATTCTCCGCAAATGCGGAGAGTCGTAAAGGCTGCCGTGAAACTGGCCGTGTTTCACGGCAGCCTCCGCGCCCCCTCCCGGGACCCGATTCTCCCCCCCCCCCCCGGGTGGGGCTAGCAGCGGGGCCCCGTGAACCACGGCATCGCGGACTTAGCGACCGTCGCTAAGCCCGCGCGCCAAGCATCATGGCGGCTGACGCGCACGATGACGTGCTCCATGACGCTCCAACCCGCGCATGCGCGGATGACGTCATCACGCATATGCGTCAAACCCGCGCGTGCGCGGGCCGTCATGCCCCTCAGCCACCCCGCGGACTGATCCAGCGGGGCGGCGGAGGAACAAATAGTGGCGGGTATCGGACCCGCTCCCCGCGATCGGTACCCACCGATCGCAGGCCCATGCCACCACGGCCGTGCCAATCGGTGCCATGGTTGTCCGGGACGTTCGTATGGGGGGGTAAAAATGCTAGGATCCCAAAGAAGGTCATACAAAAAACAAAATCCAGGGGGGGGCTAGCCCTCCCGAATCTACAATTCTACCACTGGGCGGCAACAGCCGAGCGAGTAAGGGGATGGATCCAGGAGCCAGAGGCCGAGTGGGTGCGTGCGGAGGAGGCCTCCTGCATGGGGACCTCCCTCCGGGCCCTCGCCACGGCAGCACTCCCATCCCCACCCAAAAAACACTCCAGCAGCCCAGTGGTGACAGCCACCCTCCAATCCTGGAACCAACTGCGGCAGCAACTTGGCCTGACCAAAATGTCGGACAAGGCTCCCATCTGCAACAACCATAGGTTCACACCAGCACTGACTGACGCCACCTTCCAAAGGTGGAGGCAGGACGGGGGGACACTGACAGTCAGGGACCTATACACGGACGACAGGATCGCAACACTGGACGAACTGACAGAGAAATTTCAGCTAGCTGGGGGAACGAGCTACGGTACCTGCAGCTCAAAAACTTCCTACGAAAGGAGACAAGGACGTACCCACAACCGCCACGACAGACACTATTGGAAGACCTACTGGACGCAAGTATCCTAGAGAAAGGGAACTGTAGTGACATGTATGGCCGACTGGTAGATAGGGACGACACCGTACTGGACGCAACAAGAAGGAAATGGGAGGACGACCTGGGGATGGAGATAGGGTGGGGACTCTGGAGCGAAGCACTGCATAGAGTCAACTCCACCTCCACGTGCGCAAGGCTCAGTCTGACGCAACTAAAAGTGGTACATAGAGCCCACTTAACGAGAAACCGTGAGTAGGTTCTTCCCGGAGGTGGAGGACAGATGTGAACGGTGCCAGAGAGGCCCGGCCAACCACGCCCACATGTTCTGGTCTTGCCCCAGACTTGTGGAGTACTGGACAGCCTTCTTCGAGGCTATGTCCAAAGTGGTGGGGGTGAGGGTGGAGCCATGACCGATAGTGGCGGTCTTCGGGGTTTCAGACCAGCCAGATCTATTCCTGGGGAGGAGGGCGGACGCCCTTGCCTTTGCCTCCCTGATTGCCCGCCGTAGAATCCTGTTTGGCTGGCGGTCAGCAGCACCACCCAGAGCTGCAGACTGGCTGTCCGACCTCTCGGAATCTCTCCAAATGGAGAAAATCAAATTCGCCATCCGAGGGTCGGACGACGGCTTCCACAGAACGTGGGAGCCATTCATGCAAATGTTCCGGGACCTGTTTGTGGCCAACGAACAAGAGGAAGAATAGTCGGGTGGCCAAGAATCGGGAAAATGGACGGGAATCGGGGGAAGGTAGCCGGGGGGGGGGGGGGGGGGGGGGGGGGGGGGCTACGGGCTCGGTATGGGGGTTTGATGGCAAGCCAAGGCCCAAAACCAAACTATAAATAAATGCCAATAAACATGTGCCTCGGCCATATTGAGGAATGTAAAATATGTATGCCGGTTAAAGGGGGCGGCCACAATTATTGTTATGAAGATGCTCACCTGTAAATATTCATGTTAAATTTTTTTTTTTCTCTCTCTCTAATAACTTGTAATTTGTCATATATAAAATATGAAAACTCAATAAAAAAACATTTATAAAAAATGGTTGTCCGGGACGGCACTTTGCGGCCGTTTTCACGAACGGTGAGAGCAGGTGTGTTTGCGTTCGTGAAAACGGCCGTAAAGGCCTGGGAACTCGGCCCATCGGCCTCGGGAGAATCGCTGTTCGCCGTAAAAAACGGGGAGCAGCAATTCGTGTCGTGGGGTGGCCGTGGGGGGGGGGGGGGGGGGGGGGGAGAGAATTGCGAGAGGTCGGGAAAAATGTCGGGAAGGCCCTCCCGCTATTCTCCGACCCGTCGTGGGCAGCGGGGAATCGCGCCCCATATCTATGAAGAGGTAAATTCTGTTACTTTCTAAACAGAAACATAATATTCAGCTTTCTGGGGTCTGGGCATCTATACTGGTGGGACAGGCAAAATGAGGTGATTTTTGATTCCTTTAGCGCTGCACGACTCTGAGAACAGCATTGATTGAGAATAGTTTGATAGTGTGACTCTTGCTTCGTGGGTTTCTTGCTGTTGTCTAAAGACACTGGGATGCGAGTGTTTTGGCAAAGATGTTGCTGAGCTGCCGATGGGTCCTTGCTGTGAGAAGGTGCTGCCACCCGTTGGTTGCAGCTGATATTGCAGATGTGCTTTGGAGGCGATGATGGCACAGAGAGCAGAGAAGGAGGCCGTTCAGCCCATTGCGCCTGTGCTAGCTCTTTGGTGCTAATTGGACAACTCATTCAAATATTTCCCACTTTCCGAGATTTCCCTCCGTATTCTTTCCCCCTTCAAATATTTATCGAATTCCTTTTTGAAAGCCTATCGATAGAATCCCTACAATGCACAAGGAAGCCATTCGGCCCATTGAATCTGCACCAACCCTCTGAAAGAGCACCTCGACCCACTCCCAGGGGCTGGTTTAGCACACTGGGCTAAATCGCTGGCTTTGAAAGCAGACCAAGGCAGGTCAGCAGCACGGTTCAATTCCCGTAACAGCCTCCCCGAACAGGCGCCGGAATGTGGTGACTAGGGGCTTTTCACAGTAACTTCATTTAGAACATAGAACATAGAACAGTACAGCACAGAACAGGCCCTTAATGTTGTGCCGAGCCATGATCACCCTACTCAAACCAACATATCCACCCTATACCCGTAACCCAACAACCCCCCCTCCCCTCCCCTTAACCTTACATTTATTAGGACACTACGGGCAATTTAGCATGGCCAATCCACCTAACCCGCACATCTTTGGACTGTGGGAGGAAACCGGAGCACCCGGAGGAAACCCACGCACACACGGGGAGGACGTGCAGACTCCACACAGACAGTGACCCAGCCGGGAATCGAACCTGGGACCCTGGAGCTGTGAAGCATTTATGCTAACCACCATGCTACCCTGCTGCCCTAATTTGAAGCCTACTTGTGACAATAAGCGACTTTCATTTCATTTTTCATTCCCCCGTCCTATCCCCACCAAACCTCCGTATCCGTGGACACTAAGGGGCAGCTTATCACGGCCAATCCACCTGACCTGTACATCTTTGGACTGTGGGAGGAAACCGGAGCACCCGGAGGAAACCCACGCAGACACGGAGAGAATGTGCGGACTCCGCACAGACAGTGACCCAGCGGGGAATCGAACCTGGGACCCTGGAGCTGTGAAGTCACAGTGTTATCCACTTGTGCTACCGTGCTGCCCCCAAAGGTGCATGTGAATTAACAGATCAACTGCGGTTGGACACACCCCATGACAGAGTAAATGACAAATGCAACAAGAACAGATTCCATTGATTTCTCAACAAATCCCCTCAATGTTAGTCCCACTGTGAGTCAACCAACCTCATAGAAACTGCTTTCTCACGTGGGTTTGCAATCTCCACCATTGAAGATCTCTCTTTGCAATTTTCTCTGAAGGTTACCCCACTTAGACTGCTTTAACAATGATCGCCTCACAGGGTTTCAATCTCTTCAATCTCGCCTTCTGACGTTCCTTCTGCCTGGAGCCCCGTGTACACTCAAAGCTAACCGACAAGCAGATCTATGGCCATGTCAAACATGAATACCACTGCTCCAAAGGGGTGCCCTTACGTCCCTCTTTACAGTCTGCTCTCCGTAGCCCTTTCTCTAACTTTACAACTCAACTTCACTGGGACCTTCCACAAACATTCACTCCCTCCACCACCGATGCACAGAGGCAGCCGTGTGTACCATCTACAAGATGCACTGCAGGAACTCACCAAGGCTCCTTAGGCAGCACCTTCCAAACCCACTACCACTACCATCTAGAAGGACAAGAGCATCAGATACCCGGGAACCCCACCACCTGGAGGCTCCCCTCCCAGTCACTCACCGCCCCGACTTGGAAATATATCGGCCGTTCCTTCACTGTCACTGAGTCAAAGTCCTGGAACTCCCTCTCTCACAGCACAGTGGGTGTACCTACACCACATGGACTGCAGAGCTTCGAGAAGGCAGCTCACCCCCACCTTCCATATGGCAACTAGGGATGGGCAATAAATGCCGACATCCTGTAAACTGAATTTTAAAAACATAGATAATTTTCATATTTCACCAATGAAGCTGTCTTTTACGTTAGAGGTAGCCTTATTAAGCTATATTTTATGGGAAAACGTTTGTGAGAGCCACGAAGAATCCAGCATGAGTTGTAGGATAGAAAAAAATAACATTTATTTACAATAACATATATTAATCTGCACAACAGCAGCAGTAAATCCCTTGCTGCTCACTCCTCTCTAGCTGGTTCCATACGGGCCAGCTCGATTTATGTGGGGAATCTACTAACGATTTCTCCGCCCCCTCATTGGGGAAGTGTGGTGAATGTGATTCACACCGGATTATAATCTGTATATACATGTGTCTGTATTGTAACTGCAGTTGCACCACCTGACCACCAGGGGGAGTAGCGCTGGGAATGCTCGAGTTGTACGGGGATTCTCCCTTGGCTCTGCCCAGGACTCCTCCCCCCGGAAGCTGCTGTATAAAGATCAGTGCCACATGGTCAGCCGGCCAGTTCACCGAAAGTTCAATGGCTAATAGGCTGGCTCTGTTGTGAGTATATTAAAACCGCTATTCTAATCCTACAAGCACGTGTCCGTAGAATTGTTGGTTCCAACGGGAAGTTCATACTCCATAAGGATTGTGGGATTGCCATTTGTCCCCAGCCAGTGGTAAGTAGGGAGATTATAATAAAAACCTTAGCCGCTTTGGAAATCCTGGGTTTAAACTTGACATTAGCTACTTCAGTAAAATGGGGCACATCATGTAATATAAGGTGACATGTTCTGGACTGGGGAGGTTTATTTACACAGTGTCAAAGGAGTTTTTGATTTTCCTTCAATGTTTTTGCAAGTGACCTACAAAGGTGCAGAATTGGTTTTCTTACACCTAATATTTCTGACGTTATCAATGGTTTCATTTCAGATCAGAGGCAGCTGGAGGAAGCTACTGAGAGGCACAGAGAGAGGAGGGGGCTACGGCAAGAAGGATAGCAAGAGACAAAATAGGATGAGGATCAAGAGAGAAGTCGGTAACAAGAAGGGTGGCGAGAAAGGGAATGATGGGGAACGAGGAGGAAAGAGGGCTCGAGAGAAACAGCAAGATCGCGACTGAGAGAAAGAAAGAAGAGAATTAGAGAGCGTGACAGGGCTAAGGAAGAGAAAGACAGGGTAAAATATTGCCAGCCCATTAAGAGGTGGGTTCAGGTGCATATGAGGTGGGAAAGTCTTGCAAGTTGACATGAGATCCCATTTCCATCTCCCATTATCTGGATTTACCCCGGGTCTGGATTGAAGGCGTGTGGGGAACCCTCTTGGATCTGTCAGTCAGTAATTAAGAAGCATTTGAAGGAGTTAAGAAGGGCTGTTTTAACTATGAATGCTGGATTTCGCAGCTAGGGGACCTGTTTCCAGCCTTGTCAGTAACTAGGGGTTGGTTTAGCTCACTGGGCTAAATCGCTGGCTTTTAAAGCAGACCAAGCAGGCCAGCAGCACGGTTCGATTCCTGTACCAGCCTTCCCGGACAGGCGCCGGAATGTGGCAACTAGGGGCTTTTCACAGTAACTTCATTCTACTCGTGACAATAAGCGATTTTCATTTTCAACTAGCCAGGCACTGTGCAGAATGCACAGCGGGAAGAGCTGCTTCAATCTGGGAAGGCTTTGATCAGTTCGACTGAAGAGCTCCAGCCATGGCCGTTGAGAGATGGCTGTCTGTAATGTTCTCTGTATGCATGGATGGCGAGGCCTTTGTAGTTGAAGTGATCAGAGAACATGCGGCTTTGTAAATGAACAAAACTGTTTATTAATTAACTAGAACACTGAAGGATTTCTATGATGTCTCTTAAGATTACACTTGGAGACGATGGCTAAATACAAACAACTATTATTAATTACTGTTGATTGGGCAGCACGGTGGCGCAGTGGGTTAGCACTGCTGCCTCACGGCGCCGAGGTCCCAGGTTCGATCCCGGCTCTGGGTCACTGTCCGTGTAGTGTTTGCACATTCTCCCCGTGTCTGCGTGGGTTTCACCCCCACAAACCAAAAGATGTGCAGGTTAGGTGGATTGGGCATGCTAAATTGCCCCTTAATTGGGCACTCTAAATTTAAAAAAAAAAAGAATTACTGTTGACTCAGGAATTGCAGGTATGCCACTTCATTCTGCACCTGCTGTCCAGGTTCTGTATCTCACATGTGTGCGTCTCCCAGTGACATTCTCCTGTCGCCACGCCACCTGTGGTCGGATGCCAGAATGCGTCCTGTCTCATCATGTGGTCGTCTCCCAGTGACATTCTCCTCTCGCCACGCCACCTGTGGTCGGATGCCAGAATGCGTCCTGTCTCAACATGTGGTCGTCTTCCAGTAATGTTCTCCTGTCGTTACGCCACCTGTGGTCGGATGCCAGAATGCGTCCTGTCTCAACATGTGGTCGTCTTCCAGTAATGTTCTCCTGTCATTACGCCACCTGTGGTCGGATGCTAGAATACTAATCTATACATACAGGTACTAATGTTTACATACGGTTTGGTTATTATATTATAAATATCGATGATAGTCCACATATCATCACACTGTTCAAAGCAGTTCTTCCGTCAGAGAGTGTTCCCACTGCTTGACAGCTGCTTGGAAAGTGCTCACCCAACTGGCACTTCACTCACCTTCAGCTGCACATCCCTACAGCATACCTTCTCCATGACTTCGGCCCAATTTATGCACTCTACCTACCATTCAGCTCTGCTCAGGGGCAAGTGCAGAGGCCAAACCACCGCCACTGCATTTACTGCCTTCTCTTCACCCTTCACAGGCGGGATGAACACCACAGTCCAACTGGAAGGAATTGAGACCCCTGACAAAGGGTCGACAAGCAGAGGATCAGCTCTCTCCACATGTCTGACCTCCAGTGGCCCAGGAGGCTCCAGCTGGTCGCTCCTGACATCTGCAGCCTTCCAGAATAAGACTTAATTCCCAGTGGAGCAGATGAGCAATGGATGATAAGTGACCTGACATCAAAAAATCCAAATGTTGGTAATCCCTTCTAACCCACGCCAGGACCGTTGAATTAGAAAGAATGGATATGTCATCCACTCTCCATGATTGGTCAGGGAGCTCAGAGACAGGATGACATGTAGTTTGCTGTGGGAAATAATAATAATAATAATAATCGCTTATTGTCACGAGTAGACTTCAATGAAGTTACTGTGAAAAGCCCCTAGTCTCCACATTCCGGCGCCTGTTCGGGGAGGCTGGTACGGGAATTGAACCCCCGCTGCTGGCCTTGTTCTGCGTTACAAGCCAGCTGTTTAGCCCACCTTAAGAGCAACAACCAGGTGAACAGGGTTCCAGGACCAAAAGTGGTCATTCCGACAGGGATTATGTGAGAAGGGCGGCACGGTAGCACAGTGGCTAGCACTGTGTCTTCACATGGCCACGGTCCCAGGTTCGATTCCCCGCTGGGTCACTGTCTGTGCGGAGTCTGCACGTCCTCCCCGTGTGTGCGTGGGTTTCCTCCGGGTGCTCCGGTTTCCTCCCACAGTCTAAAGATGTGCGGGTTAGGTGGATTGGCCATGCTAAATTGCCCCTTAGTGTCCAAAAAGGTTAGGTGGGGTTACTGGGATAAGGTGAGGTGTGGGCGGGTCAGTGCGGACTCGATGGGCCGAATGGCCATCTTCTGCACTGTACCTTCTATGTTTCATAGAATTTACATGCAGAAGGAGGCCATTCAGCCCATCGAGTCTGCACCGGCTCCTGGAAAGAGCACCCTACCCAAGGTTAACACCTCCACTCTATCCCCATAACCCAGTGACCCCACCCAACACTAAGGGCAATTTAGCATGGCCAATCCACCCAACCTGCACATCTTTGGACTGTGGGAGGAAACCGGAGCACCCGGAGGAAACCCACGCACACACGGGGAGGACGTGCAGACTCCGCACAGACAGTGACCCAAGCCGGAATCGAACCTGGGACCCTGGAGCTGTGAAGCGATTGTGCTATCCACTATGCTACCGTGCTGCTCATAAGATTGTTCTAAGATAAAGCTCAGCAGTATAGACAGGAGAGAAGGATGGCATGATCGGGATAGAGGGAGTAGGAAAAGGCGGGGGGGGGGGGGGGGGGGGGCGGGGGGAATAAAGAGAAAGGGGGGGAATAGATGAAGACTGAAAGAATTATTACCCAGTGATTGAGTAGTCGAATAAAAATGACCACTTTGGGATGGAAAACCACCAATTTCAAAGGTGGGAGAATTTGGTGAAAAAGTAACAGTTGTGTTTATTTTCCAGGTTTTAACGTCACAGTGAATGCAACATTTGACGGCTTTGATACAGCATTGTATCTCGCCAAAGGCTGCCCCTCCAGTACCTGTGAAGGTGTGGAGAATCTAAAAAATTTATATGTGAGTACAAAACTGGTTAGTTTTGAGTTGCAAACCTGTGGACGGGTCCTACCTAGTTATTCGATAGGATGCAACACATCAGTGGCATTTCCAACTTCAGAATTTATTGCAGTTCCCACCCCAATCTCCCAAAGAGGATCTTGTCCTGTGCTGTAATTGCAGCTTACCCATTAGTCGGGGGACTGGGCAGAGTTGTATGGATTTCGGAGTCAGTTCTTATGCATTTCATACCGGTTGGGACCAATCCAGAACTGATTGAGTTCACAAGGCTTGTTCTACTTTATTAAACGCACACATTTGGGAATAAATAGCATAACTGTGTTTTCTCCCACAGTACAAAGAGTGCAGGTTAGGTGGATTGGCGATGCTAAATTGGCCCTTAGTGTCCAAAGATGCGCACGTTATGTGGTGCTACAAGGATAGGTCAGGGGACTGGGCCTAGGTAGGGAGCTCTTTCGAGGGTCGGTGCAGACTCGATGGGCTGAATTTCCAGCATCTGCAGTATGTTTTTTTTTTAAATTTAGAGTACCCAATTCATTTTTTCCAATTAAGGGGCAATTTAACGTGGCCAATCCACCTACCCTGCACATCTTTGGGTTGTGGGGGTGAGACCCACGCAAACACAGGGAGAATGTGCAAACTCCACACAGACAGTGACCCACAGCCGGGATTTGAACCTGGGACCTCGGCGCCGTGAGACTGCAGTGCTCCCACTGCGCCACCGTGCTGCCCATCTGCAGTATGTTGCTTTATTTTAACAAGAAGATTAATATCCTGTGCTGTACTTTTCTATGTTCTATGTTCTAAGCCATGTGGCTACTGGACACAAAGGAGGGTTACAAGCAGAAGAGCTGGAGGGTGAAGGTGATCAATAATCAATACACAGGTGCGGGCACAAAGAGGAAGCCAACAGAGACAAAAGGGAAACACTGAATTTTTGTGAGGAGGAGAAGCAAATCGCTCTCAGGAAGGGTTTGGTTTTACGGCTTGACAGAGTAGGTGCCAAGGGTTCTCAGATGCAATGTGCGAGCTGGCTAAAGAGATCTATAACCTGGAAAGCTGTGGGAATCTCCGAAGATGCTGAAGAGCTGGGTGCTTTCCTAGGAATGGCCAAACCGTGAATCAGCAGGTTGCTGGTTGGACGGTTGTAAAGGATCTGTGGAAAGCTACAACATCAGGACTGTTGTAACCCAAGGGAGAAATGCTTTGTAGAAGTGTGCCCTTACCGGCCTCCCCGAACAGGCGCCGGAATGTGGCGACTAGGGGCTTTTCACAGTAACTTCATTGAAGCCTACTCGTGACAATAAGCGATTTTCATTTTCATGGTAATTGTAACCGTGAGACCTGAAGGTGAAAGTTGTGGTTGGAGAAGACTGACCCCTCTGTGAATAACATCCAGCATATTATGGAGCAAGAGGGCAGCACGGTGGCGCAGTGGGTTAGCCCTGCTGACTCACGGCGCCGAGGTCCCAGGTTCGATCCCGGCTCTGGGTCACTGTCCGTGTGGAGTTTGCACATTCTCCCCGTGTCTGCGTGGGTTTCGCCCCCACAAACCAAAGATGTGCTGGGCAGGTGGATTGACCGCGCTAAATTGCCTCTTAATCGGAAACAATTAATTGAATACTCTAAATTTATTTTTTAAAAATATTATGGAACAAGCAGCCATGTGGTGTCACATCACTTAGGGAACTGATACACATGTTTGACGTCTTCTAAGATGTATATTTATATAGAACATAGAACAGTACAGCACAGAACAGGCCCTTCGGCCCTCAATGTTGTGCCGAGCCATGATCACCCTACTCAAACCCACGTATCCACCCTATACCCGTAACCCAACAACCCCCCCCCCCTTAACCTTACTTTTATTAGGACACTACGGGCAATTTAGCATGGCCAATCCACCTAACCCGCACATCTTTGTGACTGTGGGAGGAAACCGGAGCACCCGGAGGAAACCCACGCACACACGGGGAGGACGTGCAGACTCCACACAGACAGTGACCCAGCCGGGAATCGAACCTGGGACGCTGGAGCTGTGAAGCATTTATGCTAACCACCATGCTACCATGTTGCCCTATCATTTAAAGTGAAATGTAATTTTTGATTTGAAGTTAATCAGTTGATTCACGTTTAAGTAGAAATAGCAACGCAAAATAGTGAAATTTTGTTGCTAACTTCTTCGGGGGTAAATCTGGTCATTTTAGTTATGCCCCCATGGGGATCCGATCAAAACTTTAACCTAGTTTCCCCTTAAGAACGCCTATATTATGGATGGCACGGTGGTGCAGTGGTTAGCGCTGCTGCCTCACGGCGCCAAGGTCCCAGGTTCAATCCGGGTCACTGTGCGAGTGGAGTTTGCGCATTCTCCCCGTGTCTGCGTGGGTCTCACCCCCCACAACCCAATTGAAAAAAAAATAACTGGATATTCAAAATTCTTTAAAAAACCTCTATATTATTTGCGGCAACTCCTCCGTCTGGCAGTCAGTCCCATATTCTCACCACGTTCCGGCTGGACTTTTGACCGTTATTTGCATTATGTCACACTGTGCCTCATGATGCGACCATCAATTCACTCGGAACACGATTGGAAGTAAACTGTGGTTTTAATAGTCTTACAACTGAGCCTGCCTGCGACCAGAAGAACTGAGGGCAGGCTTACACGTCTGGAGCACTTTATACTTCCGGTAGTGGGAGGGGCCATGGGCGGAGCCATGGGCGGAGCCGAGGGTGGAGCCCTGTACAAGCTCCTCATCTCCCCCTATGGGCAGAGCCGCGCAATGGCTCACAGACAGAGCCCACAAGGACATAATACTACACAATACAATAGTGTGAATTACATTCACCACACCTCGCAAGTGAAGTGAACACATAGTGAGGGAAGAAGGGTGAGCGAGGGCCAGTGAGAGTGACAACCTCTGACTTTGATTCTCTTTATTCCTGGATCTAGGTGGCCGGAAAATTGGGTTGCGCAGTTCTGGGTCCAACATGCACCTACGCCACCTTTCAAATTGTCACGTAAGTCCATGAGTTGTTCTCTGTACAGGAGTTGCCGCAGAAGTTGGCAATACTTTATTTTCAGGCTTGAAGGGATAGGCCGCGGATTGTCCATGGCTGGTGGAGAATTCTTTAAGCACACCAAGGTCACTCACTGATCATTTTCACTGCATAATTGGGTGGCAACTTTACCCTGGCATGGATAGAGGATTGGCTGACTGGCAGAAGGCAGAGAGTGGGTATAAAGGGGTCTTTTTCAGGATGGCAGCCGGTGACTAGTGGTGTGCCTCAGGGGTCTGTGCTGGGACCACAACTTTTCACAACATACATTAATGATCTGGAAGAAGGTACTGAAGGCATTGTTGCTAAGTTTGCAGACGATACAAAGATCTGAAGAGGGGCAGGTATTATTGAGGAAGCAGGAGGGCTGCAGAAGGATTTGGACAAGCTAGGAGAGGGGGCAAAGAAATGGAAGATGGAATACAATGTGGAAAAGTGTGAGGTTATGCACCTTGGAAGGAGGAATTTAGGCATAGACTATTTTCTAAATGGGGAAATGCTTCAGAAATCAGAAGCACAAAGGCACTTGGGAGTCCTTGTTCACGATTCTCTTAAGGTTAATGTGCAGGTTCAGTCGGCAGTTAGGAAGACAAATGCAATGTTAGCATTCATGTCGAGAGGGCAACAATTCAAGACCAGGGATGTACCTTTGAGGCTGTATAAGGTTCTGGTCAGACCCCGTTTGGAGTATTGTGAACAGATTTGGACCCCAATTTAGGTCTTGGAAAGGGTCCAGAGGAGGTTCACAAGAATGATCCCTGGAATGAAGAGCTTGTCATTGGAGGAACGGTTGAGGACTCTGGGTCTGTACTTGTTGGAGTTTAGAAGGATGAAGGGGGGGGGGATCTTATTGAAACTTACAGGATACTGCAAGGCCTGGATAGAGTGGATGTGGAAAGGATGTTTCCACATGTAATACACCTCAGCCACCAACGAAGCAAAGGCCAGGACATCAACCCCTGCTCGCGCCTTTCTTACATCTTTTCAAAAAAGCGGCCCATCTTCGTTTTCGTGAGGTGAGCACAAAAAACGACCTTTGGCTGAATGAGACTCAGCCCCGTGCAAGGCGATGCCGCATTCATTCTCCTCAATGCCTCACATCACGCCCCTTCCTCTACTATTGGCCCCAGCTCCTCCATCCATTTCGCCTTCGTCCCCTCAACCGAACCCAATTCCTCCCCCGCTATGCGCTGGTACATCCTGGGCGTACCACCCGCCACCCATGCGCGCAGCATAAAATTTGTTCCAACAAGGTGGACAGCTGAACCATCGGAAAGGCTGGAAGAAACTGCTTAACCCAGATCCGCACCTAAATCCCTCTGCGCTTCTGCTTTAACTCCTCCAAGCTAGCAAAACGCCCCTTTAAAAACGGACCTCCCACCTTCTCCAACCCCCTCTCCTTCCTAGCACTAAATGTGGTATATGGCCTTGCCGGTTCGAATGAATGATTGGCACAGATGGGAGCCAGCCGCAATATTGTTCCCAATTCGAAATGTTGGGGTCGCTGCCCCTGTAGTGATCTCTATATGTGCATGTACACAAGGGGTTAATGTGTAATCAGTAGCACCACATGATCAACAAGGGTATGAAAGGCAACCCCATTGGGTCTCTGGGTCTCTTGGGTGTGCACTGTGACCAGGGCAATAGCAGACTAGTTCAGATGGCTAGTAGACTTACATTAGGTTACTGTAGTTAGATCTTGTTAACCTTATCACTAGTATCAAAGTTAAAGTAAAGAACTCGCGCAATTATTGTTATAGTTACTCAATAAACCTTTTGTTACTACTGGATGAGTTCGAGTCTTCTTCATTGAGATTCAGACAACCTCTTCCTTAGCCAAGGATTGAGTAGCATGTTACCTACCACACAGGTAAGAAAACAGCCCCCAAATCTTCAGCATGGCCACCACCACAGGATTTGTTGAATATTTAGTTGGCGCTACCGGGAGTGGCATCATTACCAGTGCCCCCAAGCCTGTCTCCTTAACTGACTGTGATTACATCCGTGTCCACACAGCCCCGCACCACCCCAACACCTTTGCTGCGTTAGCCGCCCAACAGAACTTAGCCCCATCTTACTGAGATAAGTGATTTGGGGGCTTTCAAAAGCACTAATAGCAGGCTCAGCTATAATAACAACCTAATGAGAAATGTCAACAAGTCTATTGAAGCTGCAGGAACAGATGGCTAATCAATGAACTTCAGCAATAGGTGCCTTCCTTTTGATTGAGACTAAAAGCTGCAGCCTAGTTTTTTTTTTTTCATTTTAAAGGGCTGGGGATTTAAATAACCTCAGATCATGACACTCAAAAACGCATCATAACCACCTTTCAAGAGCGTCAACACCTTCTTCATAACTTTGTCCCTCCCATATTGCATGTTAAGACCCTTGGGACAGCGAAAATGGGATATGTTTCAAACAGCTCTGCTGAGTTTGGGTTCTCTGCCTGTGTGACTCCCACAGGCATGATGGGCTAACTGGAATACTTTGATGCTATTTTGTTCGATAATTGTATGATTCTAAGTAGCATCCCTGATATATCAGTGGGTGCATGGATGCAGTAGTGCTGAACTATGCAGATAGGGGACGGTATCAAGTTCGCACTGGGGCCTGTATTGAGAGCGCTGATTTCAGTCAATGTGGTGCTGCTATTTAATCAGGAAATTATTGGGCAGAGTTCCTGCGTGTGTATCACAATCAGTGTCCTCGACTGGAAGGTGTGACATTGGCCAGAACTTTCATCACTGAGACGGGTAGCAGGAATCGGAACAATTCCCGGCTCAGCTTGCCCGCCTCTAGAGAAAGTGGCGTTGCTCCGAGGCGGGTGGACGTGTGGGCTGGAGTTAAGCCAGCCACCCTGGGAAAGAGGATGGCGGCATTTGCAGGGCGCTGAGAGTGTTTAAAAGGCCCACCCCAGTGCCGAGGGACTCCATCCCAGTTAGAATGAAAATACTCTAGCCCCTACTCCTCACACCCCCTCACCACCACCCCCCCCTCCCAACACATTCCTCATGCACCATCCAGCCACCTTATTGTCCACATGCAGGCCCCTACCCACTTCCCATGGTTCCTTGTACCTCCTTATTCCAAGCTATATCCTTCTATTCACCTCCTATAGCTCCTCGTGCTTTCTATGCCCAGCTATGACACTTCCATGCCCATGCCCAACTACTCACCATATAGAACGAATGAACTCTACAGTGTCAATAGGATGTGATTTTTAAAAGCTTTAAAAAAAATTATTCATTCATACATTCATACATTCATTCATTCATGCATTCATACATTCATTCATTCATTCATACATTCATACATTCATTCATTCATACATTCATTCATTCATTCATTCATTCATTCATTCATTCATACATTCATTCATACATTCATTTATTCATTCATTCATACATTCATTCATTCATGCATTCATACATTCATTCATTCATACATTCATACATTCATTCATTCATACATTCATTCATACATTCATTCATACATTCATACATTCATTCATTCATACATTCATTCATTTATACATTCATACATTCATACATTCATTCATTCATTCATTCATTCATACATTCATTCATTCATTCATTCATTCATACATTCATTCATTCATTCATTCATTCATACATTCATTCATACATTCATTCATACATTCATACATTCATTCATTCATACATTCATTCATTTATACATTCATACATTCATTCATTCATTCATTCATTCATACATTCATTCATTCATTCATTCATTCATTCATTCATACATTCATTCATTCATACATTCATACATTCATTCATTCATACATTCATTCATTTATACATTCATACATTCATTCATTCATTCATTCATTCATACATTCATTCATACATTCATTCATTCATTCATTCATTCATACATTCATTCATTCATTCATTCATTCATTCATTCATTCATTCATACATTCATTCATACATTCATTTATTCATTCATTCATGCATTCATACATTCATTCATTCATACATTCATACATTCATTCATTCATACATTCATTCATACATTCATTCATACATTCATACATTCATTCATTCATACATTCATTCATTTATACATTCATACATTCATTCATTCATTCATTCATTCATACATTCATTCATTTATACATTCATACATTCATTCATTCATTCATTCATTCATACATTCATTCATTCATTCATTCATTCATACATTCATTCATTCATTCATTCATACATTCATTCATTATTTTCCACTTTTATTGTCTTGTAGTGAAATGACTATGTTTAAACATAGTGGAAAGTAATGAATGAATGTCTTTTTTTAAAGCTTTTATTTTAGATGTCCTACTATGGTTTATTAGTCGTACATGGTGTACAGTGGATCGGTTGGCATAGAAGTGCCATAGCTTGGCTTAGGGGGTATGGGAAGGGACCTTTGTAACTCAGCTTTTGAAAGGCCCCTCATGCAGGTTAGTTCATGACTCTTATGAGGGGCCATAAGCCACGACTCTTTAACAACCTGGCTTGACTTGATGAAAATTACAGAGGCATCTATTTCCGCAATGGAGCCAGCCTGCTTGGGAGTGCCGGGTACGCACTTTTGAAAGGAACTCCCAAAAATCAGGTGGCCTGGGAATGGGATTGGGAGGCCCAGAATCCAGACTTACCTGCCCATTGTGTGTGGGTGGACTTGGCCCCATTTAGTATTCCCTCAGGGAATCCCCTCCCTCTTACTCAAATGGTTACTTGGGTGAGAGGCAGGAGGGCCAGCAGCACCCAATGGAATTTAATGGCCATGAGTAATCCTGCCTTCAACGGGAACGACATGCAGCACCATTAACTCAGTAAAATATCTCAAGGCACTTCACAGGAGCGTGTTCAAACCAAATTTGACAAAAGCATATAAGGAAATATTCGGACAGATGACCTAAACCTGAACAAAGAGGTGATCCAAGATGTTGAGTTGAAGGAGAGTGAAGTAGAGGACTAAGCAGGTTTGGAGAGGACATTGCAGACCTTAGAACCTAAGCTGGTCAGGTCTGACTGCCAATGGTGATACAGTGAATACCAGAGATGCTCAAGGGGCCAGAGTCAAAGAAACGACCAGAAAAAAAGTCAGCCAAAAAGCAACAAGAAATTAGAAATAAATAACGTCATCACAAACTCTCACTTTCCCCTTACTTGGCCCCCTTCCCTTACAGGCGGGGCCCCCAATTGCCAGCGATAGATAGAGGAGCAGATAGGTGGAGAGATTTTGGATAGGTGCAAAAGTTACAGGGTTGTTGTGGTAGGGGGGATTTTAATTCCCCCCGATATTGACTGGGACTCACTAGGCGCTAGGGGGCTTGGATGGGGCAGAGTTTGTAAGGTGTATCCAGGAAGCCTTCTTGATGCAATATGTAGATAGTCCAACTCGGGAAGGGGCAGTACTGGATCTGGTATTGGGAAATGAGCCTGGACAGATGGTTGAAGTTTCAGTCGGGGAGCATTTCGGGAACAGTGACCACAATTCGGTACGTTTTAGGGTATTTTTGGAGAGGAATGAGGGTAGGGTTAAGGTGCTAAACTGGGGAAAGGAAAATTACGATAACATTAGACAAAAATTGAAGATTGGGTGCGGCTTTTGGAGGGTAAATCAACATCGGGCATGTGGGAGCCTTTCAAGCGACAGTTAATTAGGATTCAGGAAAGTCACGTTCCTGAGAGAATGAAGGACAAGTTTGGGAATTTTAGGGAACCTTGGATAACGAAGGATACTGTGAACCTCGTCAAAAAGAAAAAGGAGGCTTTTGTAGGGTCTAGAAGGGTGGGGACAGTCAAAACTCTTGAGGAGTACAAATAAAGTAGGAGGGTACTTAAGCAGTAAATTAGGAAGGCTAGGAGGGGACATGAAAAGTCCTTGGCAAGTACGATTAAGGTGAATCCCAAAACTTTTATTCGTATATGAAGAGCAAGAGGTTGGCCAGGGAAAGGATTGGACCGCTTAAGGACAGTGGGGGGAAATCTATGTGTGGAGCCAGAGGAAATGGGTGAGGTACTAAATGAATACTTTGCATCAGTGTTCACTAAAGAAAAGGACTTTGTAGAAGATGATTCTTGGGTAGGGTTCGTGGACAGACTGGGTCATGTTGACATCGAAAAGGAGAAGGTATTGGGTCTTTTAAAAGGATAGCAGTAGAAGGGTGTTTTTCTGAATGGAAGGTTGTGACTAGTGGTTCTCCACAGGGATCTGTGCTGGGGCCTCTGTTGTTTGGAGTATATATAAACGATTTGGAGGAAAATGTAGCTGGTCAGATTTGTAAATTCGCGGATGACACCAAGGTGTGTGGAGTGGCGGATAGTGTTGAGGATTGTCAGAGGATACAGCTGGTTTAGCACACTGGGCTAAATCACTGGCTTTTAAAGCAGACCAAGACAGGCCAGCAGAGGGGGTTAATTTCCCGTACCAGCCTCCCCGAACAGGCGCCGGAATGTGGCAACTATGGGCTTTTCACAGTAAATTCATTTGAAGCCTACTTGTGACAATAAGCGATTTTCATTTCATTTCGCATAGATAGGTTGGAGACTTGGGCAGAGAAATGGCAAACGGAGTTTAATCCAGACAAATCATAAAATCATAGAATTTACAGTGCTGAAGGAGGCCATTCGACCCATCGAGTCTGCACCGGCCCTTGGAAAGAGCACCTTATCCAAGCCCACACCTCCTCCCTATCCCCGTAACCCCACTTAACCTTTTTGACATGAAGGGCAATTTATCACGGCCAATCCACCTAACCTGCACATCTTTGGACTGTGGGAGGAAACCAGAGCCCCCGGAGGAAACCCAAACAGACACAGGGAGGACGTGCAGACTCCGCACAGACAGTGACTCAAGCTGGGAATTGAACCTGGGACCCTGGAGCTGTGAAGCAACTGTGCTGTCCACTATGCTACCATGCTCCCCTATGTGAGGTAATGCATTTTGGTAGGTCTAACATAGAGGGACAATATGCCGTAAAAGGCAAACTCTTAGGAATATAGAAAGTCAGAGAGATCTGGGCGTGCAGGTCCACAGATCTTTGAAAGTGGCAACACAAGTGGACAAGGTAGTCAAGAAAGCAGACGGAATGCTTGCCTTCATTCGTTCATTCGAAGGGGCATCGAGTGTAAAAGCTGACAAGTCTGCAGTTGTACAGAATCTCGGTAAGGCCACACTTGGAATATTGCGCACAATTCTGGTCGCCACACTACCAGAAGGATGTGGAGGCTTTGGAGAGGGTGCAGAGGAGGTTTACCGGGATGTTGCCTGGTCTGGAGGGTGTTAGCTATGCGGAGAGACTGAATAGTTTCTGGCTGTTTTCATTTGAAGGGCAAAAGTTGATGGGTGACCTGATAGAGGGCTACAAGATAATGAGGGGCATGGATAGAGTGGATGGGCGGGCACTCTTTCCCAGGGTGGGCGGGTCAGTCACCAGGGGGCATAGGTTTAAGGTCCGTGGAGCAAAGTTCAGAGATGTGCGAGGCAGGTTTTTTACGCAGAGGGTGGTGAGTGCCTGGAACGCGTTGCCAGGAGAGGCTGTGGAAGCAGATACATTAATGACGATCAAAAGGCATCTTGGCAAACACATGGATAGGACGGGTATAGAGGGATATGGCACAAGGAAGTGCTGAGAGTTATGTCTAAGGTTGGTATCATGACCAGTACAGGCTTGGAGGGCCGAAGGTCTTGTTCTTGTGCTGTATTGTTCTTTGTTCTTTGTTCTTGTCAGGCTGGATACATTTTTGGAGATCCCCATCGTCTCTGCTGGAAGCTTTGGCTTATCCTGTGATTATAAACCCAACGTGACGAGGATCCTGCCCACGGCTAGGAAACTCTCCAACTTCTTCGGATGGTTCTGGGAGTATAATAACGAAACGAAGCCATACGCGTGGGATTCAACTTACTTTTACAAGAAAAACGAAACCACGGAACCCTGTTTCTGGTAGGTGGCAGTAATATATTCCACCTCTGAATAAGATCGATCCTCTTTCCGTGCAACTCGCTACTCTATCCAAATGGATCTAACCGGCCGAATGAAGGGACTTCCAACCAAGTGTTTCCCGGAACCAAATAGCCTCTGTCTCCACTTACACAATGACTATAGTTATTTAATGGAATTGAAGAAATATGCACAGTGTGTTTTTAAGAAGGCCCATGGGTTGAATGGGCTGATGGTCTTTTCTCGTTCAATAGTTACCAGCAGAGTCAAGAGATATTTACATCAAGGGTTCCCAGAAAACAGAGAACCTAGACGTCCACACATTTAGGTGCCCAGGTGGGAAGGCAGGACATCACTTTCATCACAAAGACTATAGAGGCTATGCCAGAAATACAGGATTTTTCATCTCAGGCAAGGGTGATCCATAAGGCCGTAAAACCATAAGACATAGGAGCAGAATTCGGCCCATTGAGTCTGCCCCGCCATTCAATCATGGCTGATATTTTTCTCACCCCCATTCTCCTGCCTTCTCCCCATAACCCCTGATCCTCTTATTGATCAAGAACCTATCTATCTCGGTCAAAGACACTCAGTGATTTGGCCTCCACAGCCTTCCTGCAAAAAGCACCACCCTCTGGCTGAAGAAATTCCTCTTCATCTCTGTTTTAAAAGATCACCCCTTTAATCTAAGATGGTGTCCTCTGCTTATAGTTTTTCCTACTCATGGAAACATCCTCTCCACGTCCACTCTATCCAGGCCTCGCAGTACCCTGTAAGTTTCAATAAGATCCCCCCTCATCCTTCTAAAATCCAACGAGTACAGACCCAGAATCCTCAAACGCTCCTCATAAAACAAGCTCTTCATTCCAGGGATTATTCTTCTGACCCTCCTCTGGACCCTTTCCAAGGCCCCAGCACATCCTTCCTTAGATAGCAGTCCCAGAACTGCTCACAATGCTCCAAATGGGGTCTGACCAGAGCCTTGTACAGCCTCAGAGGTACTGGGTCTGACCAGAGCCTTGTACAGCCTCAGAGGTACATCCCCGGTCTTATATTCTATCCGGTGGAATTAGGGAAATTTGATGCTGGGAGGATAATGGGATGCTTCTCCCAGGCTTAGATTCATGTCTCAGAGGCAGCAAATCTGATGTATTGGGAATTTACCATAGAATTTACAGTGCAGAAGGAGGCCATTCGGCCCATCGAGTCTGCAATGGCTCTTGGAAAGAGAACCCTACCCAAGGTCAACACCTCCACCCTATCCCCATAATCCAGTAACCCCACCCAACACTAAGGGCAATTTTGGACGCTAAGGGCAATTTATCCAGGGCCAATCCACCTAACCTGCACATCTTTGGACTGTGGGAGGAAACCGGAGCACCCGGAGGAAACCCACGCAGACACGGGGAGAACGTGCAGACTCCCTGCACGTGCAGCAATTATGCTATCCACAATGCTACCGTGCTGCCCTACTAAGATAAGGCAAGATAAATGTAAGCATGAATCCTGTGATGATAGTCTATCTATCACTTTATGATTGCCTAAATCATGGGGTGGCAGGGTGACACAGTGGTTAGCACTGCTGCCTCACGGCGCCAAGGTCCCGGGTTCGATCCCGGCTCTGGGTCACTGTCCGTGTGGAGTTTGCACATTCTCCCCATGTCTGCGTGGGTCTCACCCTCCCCCACAAGCCAAACATGTGCTGGGTAGGTGGATTGGCCACGCTAAATTGCCCCTTAATTGGGGGAAAAAAATGAATGGGTACTGTAAATTTATATTTTAAAGAAAAAGAACAGACAGGAAGGTGGACTAGAGGCTGAGAGGAGATCAGCCATGGAATATTACGTATAGTAATATCTTGTTACTCATTTACTTACTTCCAGAACGGTCGGATGGTTGATGTTCAGTCACACTCAAAGTCTTCAAATTAGGCAAATGCTGTTTATTGAGTAACGATTATCAATAACTATGAGTTCGTTCACTCTTCTACAACTATAACTGAAGATTAGACAAATAAAATGAAGTATATAATGTTTAACTACACCTGATCACTAAGCTATATCTCTCACACTCTGCTCACTAGTCATCCTGATACGAAGGGGCAGGAACCCCCTCTGATTGTAGCTTATATACATAAATCTGGTACTGCCATCTAGTGGTTGTCTAGCACTTACGTACAGATGTTAACCCCTTATATACCTGCAGATATAGAGGAGCCTAACCCTGCTCCTAGTCCCTATGTTCGTACTGTACCTCCACCAACCACCTTCTGAGCATTTTCAGCCATTTTCTTGTTCTTATTTCAGATTTATATATTGTCGTGCTCAGTTCTGGTCCCCATGGGATGTGAGTCAATGTTCATTCTTTCTTACAGGGCATGTCCTGACCTGCTAATGAACATCGAACATACAGTGCAGAAGGAGGCCATTCGGCCCATCGAGTCTGCACCGACCCACTTAAGCCCTCACTTCAACCCTCTCTCCCGAACCCAATAACCGCTTGTGGTGAATGTGATTCACACCGGATTATAACCTGTATATACATGTGCCTATATTGTAAGTGCAGTTGCACTACCTGTCCTCCAGGGGGAGTAGCTCTGGGAATGCTCGAGTTGTACGGGGCTTCTCCCTTGGCTCCGCCCAGGACTCCTCCCCCGGGAGCTGCTGTATAAAGATCAGTGCCACAGGGTCAGCCGGCCAGTTCACCGAAAGTTCAACGGCTAACAGGCTGGCTCTGTTGTAAGTATATTTAAACCGCTGTTCTAATCCTACAAGCACGTGTCCGTAGAATTGTTGGTTCCAACACCCCTCCTAACCTTTTTTGGACACCAAGGGCAATTTAGCAATGGCCAATCCACCTAACCTGCACGTCTTTGAACTGTGGGAGGAAACCGGAGCACCCGGAGGAAACCCACGCAAACACGGGGAGAACGTGCAGACTCCGCACAGATAGTGACCCAGTGGGGAATCGAACTTGGGACCCTGGCGCTGTGAAGTCACAGTGCTAACCACTATGATATCGTGCTGCCTATGGATTTTGTTTCTGTGATTTCAGGTACATGAATGGTCTGGAAGCTGGGTCAGCTTCATTCTCTTTGGGTTTGGAGATTAAGGAAATCATCCGAGACCCAGAGAAATTCAGGAAGATAGTGAATGACCCTCACAGGAGAAGTAACGGTGAGAACCCATCTCAGCTCCATTTGCCGTGTAAATATATCATTCAGCTAAAAATTACAGATGTCATAAAACTGTGTATGTGCTTCGTAAACTGGCATAACCATTGTCATGTGATTAATAACTCCACGTGTATTTTCCACCCAGGTTTCTGCTAACCTTTTGGTAAAACATTGACCCCAGTACCTCACCCAGTGGCCCAATCACAGATATTCTCGAAAAAGCAAAAGAAAGATATAGCAAACTAAGCCTATTCCTCTTCCTGATCTAAACTCAGTCCTTCTCGCCATGTTCCTCAATCCCACTGATTTCACAATATGCTTCAACAATGTATGAGGGAGGCGGTGGCAAAGTGGTATTGGCACTGGACTAGGAGACCAGAGTAATGCTCTGGGAATCCAGGTTCCAATCCCACCAGGGCAGATGGTGAAATTTTAATTCAATAAAAATCTGGAATTAAAAGTCTAATGATGACTTTTTCCATTCAGATTGATTCAGATTCAGGTGATTCAGTTTCCCATTCAGATTCAGATTGATTCAGATTGATTTTGATTTATGTTCAGATTGATTCAGATTCACATTCAGATTGATTCTGATCCACATTCAGATTTGTTGATAATTATGTTCAGATTGATTCAGATTCACATTCAGATTGATTCAAATTCACATTCAGATTGATTCAGATTTATGTTCAGGTTGATTCAGATTCACGTTCAGATTGATTCAGATTCACATTCAGATTGATTATGATTCAGATTGATTCAGATTTATGTTCAGATTGATTCAAATTCCGATTCAGATTCAGAATTATGTTCAGATTGATTCAGATTCAAATTCAGATTCACATTCAGATTCACATTCACATTCAGATTGATTCAGATTCACATTCAGATTCAGATTCACATTCAGATTGATTCAAATTCACATTCAGATTGATTCAGATTCACATTCAGATTGACTCAGTTTTCCATTCAGATTGATTCTGATTCACCTTCAGGTTGATTCACATTCAGATTCACATTCAGATTGATTCAGATTCACATCCAGATTTAGATTTATGTTCAGATTGATTAAGATTCACATTCAGATTGATTCAGATTCACATTCAGATTCAGATTCACATTCAGATTGATTCAAATTCACATTCAGATTCACATTCAGATTGATTCAGATTCACATTCAGATTGACTCAGTTTTCCATTCAGATTGATTCTGATTCACATTCAGATTGATTCACATTCAGATTCACATTCAGATTGATTCAGATTCACATCCAGATTTAGATTTATGTTCAGATTGATTAAGATTCACATTCAGATTGATTCAGATTCACATTCAGATTGATTCAGATTCACATTCAGATTGATTCAGATTCACATTCAGATTCATTCAGTTTTATGTTCAGATTGATTCAGATTCACATTCAGATTGATTCAAATTCACATTCAGATTTATGTTCAGATTCATTCAGATTCACATTCAGATTCATTCAGATTCACATTCAGATTGATTCTGATTCACATTCAGATTTATGTTCAGATTGATCCTGATTCACATTCAGATTCACATTCAGATTGATTCAGATTCACATTCAGATTTATGTTCAGATTGATTCAGATTCACCTTCAGATTGATTAAGATTCAGATTCAGATTGATCCTGATTCACATTCAGATTCACATTCAGATTGATTCAGATTCACATTCAGATTTCGATTTATGTTCAGATTGATTCAGATTCACATTCAGATTGATTAAGATTCACATTCAGATTGATTCTGATTCACCTTCAGGTTGATTCACATTCAGATTCACATTCAGATTGATTCAGATTCACATCCAGATTTAGATTTATGTTCAGATTGATTAAGATTCACATTCAGATTGATTCAGATTCACATTCAGATTCAGATTCACATTCAGATTGATTCAAATTCACATTCAGATTCACATTCAGATTGATTCAGATTCACATTCAGATTGACTCAGTTTTCCATTCAGATTGATTCTGATTCACATTCAGATTGATTCACATTCAGATTCACATTCAGATTGATTCAGATTCACATCCAGATTTAGATTTATGTTCAGATTGATTAAGATTCACATTCAGATTGATTCAGATTCACATTTAGATTGATTCAGATTCACATTCAGATTGATTCAGATTCACATTCAGATTCATTCAGTTTTATGTTCAGATTGATTCAGATTCACATTCAGATTGATTCAAATTCACATTCAGATTTATGTTCAGATTCATTCAGATTCACATTCAGATTGATTCAGATTCACATTCAGATTGATTCTGATTCACATTCAGATTTATGTTCAGATTGATCCTGATTCACATTCAGATTCACATTCAGATTGATTCAGATTCACATTCAGATTTATGTTCAGATTGATTCAGATTCACCTTCAGATTGATTAAGATTCAGATTCAGATTGATCCTGATTCACATTCAGATTCACATTCAGATTGATTCAGATTCACATTCAGATTTCGATTTATGTTCAGATTGATTCAGATTCACATTCAGATTGATTAAGATTCACATTCAGATTGATTCTGATTCAGATTCAGATTCACGTTCAGATTGATTCAGATTCACATTCAGATTGATTTTGATTCAGATTGATTCAGATTTATGTTCAGATTGATTCAAATTCCGATTCAGATTCAGATTCAGATTCACATTCAGATTGATTCAAATTCACATTCAGATTGATTCAGATTTATGTTCAGGTTGATTCAGATTAACGTTCAGATTGATTTTAATTCAGATTGATTCAGATTTATGTTCAGATTGATTCAAATTCCGATTCAGATTCAGAATTATGTTCAGATTGATTCAGCTTTATGTTCAGATTGATTCAGATTCACACTCAGATTCCGATTTATGTTCAGATTGATTCAGATTCAAATTCAGATTCACATTCAGATTCACATTCATATTCAGATTGATTCAGATTCACATTCAGATTCAGATTCACATTCAGATTGATTCAAATTCACATTCAGATTGATTCAGATTCACATTCAGATTGACTCAGTTTTCCATTCAGATTGATTCTGATTCACCTTCAGGTTGATTCACATTCAGATTCAATTTCAGATTGATTCAGATTCACATCCAGATTTAGATTTATGATCAGATTGATTAAGATTCACATTCAGATTGATTCAGATTCACATTCAGATTGATTCAGATTCACATTCAGATTGACTCAGTTTTCCATTCAGATTGATTCTGATTCACATTCAGATTGATTTACATTCAGATTCACATTCAGATTGATTCAGATTCACATCCAGATTTAGATTTATGTTCAGATTGATTAAGATTCACATTCAGATTGATTCAGATTCACATTCAGATTCATTCAGATTCACATTCAGATTGATTCAGATTCACATTCAGATTGATTCTGATTCACATTCAGATTTATGTTCAGATTGATCCTGATTCACATTCAGATTCACAGTCAGATTGATTCAGATTCACATTCAGATTTATGTTCAGATTGATTCAGATTCACCTTCAGATTGATTAAGATTCAGATTCAGATTGATCCTGATTCACATTTAGATTCACATTCAGATTGATTCAGATTCACATTCAGATTTCGATTTATGTTCAGATTGATTCAGATTCACATTCAGATTGATTAAGATTCACATTCAGATTGATTCTGATTCAGATTCAGATTCACGTTCAGATTGATTCAGATTCACATTCAGATTGATTTTGATTCACATTCAGATTATGTTCAGATTGATTCAGGTTCACATTCAGATTCAGATTTATGTTCAGATTGATTCAGGTTCATATTTAGATTGATTCAGATTCACTTTGAGATTGATTAAGATTCACATTCAGATTGATTCAGATTCAGATTGATTCAGATTCACATTCAGATTGATTCAGATTCACATTCAGATTGATTCTGATTCACATTCAGATTCACATTCAGATTTACCAGGGGCTGGTTTAGCTCACTTGGCTAAATCGCTGGCTTTTAAAGCAGACCAAGCAGGCCAGCAGCACGGTTCGATTCCCGTACCAGCCTCCCCGGACAGGCGCCGGAATGTGGCGACTAGGGGCTTTTCACAGTAACTTCATTGAAGCCTACTCGTGACAATAAGTGATTTTCATTTTCATTTCATTTCAGATTGATTCTGATTCACATTCAGATTGATTCAGATTCTCGAAAAGACTGATTCAGTTTCCTCAGCTGCCTCAGACTGTATATGCTATATTGCTCTCGTTTGCACCATGTAGATTTTGTTGTCTTCAAAAATCCCAACCCTTTCTTCAGTAATTTGCTTGCTGCTTACCAGCCCCACGTGATGCAATCCCGACTCCTGATTCTCTCCATTTGGGTTTTGAAATATAAACAGTCTGATGTACATCTGGCTTTCCGTAGTCATGTGACCATGCCATGAGGCTGTCTCTCTGAGACACACATCTTAAGGCAGTTCAATAAAGACCTCTCACTTAGCAGATACTGAAGAAGCTCTGCTGTCTTTAAACACAAAACATTGTGTCAGGAAGTGGAGACAAAGCAGATTTTGAAATTTGGAAACGTTGGAGAGAAGACACAGCTCAAGAAGTCACACAAAGATGTTCAAATCTTCAAAAAGCTGCTGAAAAGGGCAGAAGGAAAGCAAATACATATCGAACGCGTCAAATAAAATATTGAATGAGTAACATGGCTGCAGCATCCAAGCTCCAGTAGAAATGAAAGGGGATATGGAGGGAAAATCTTATGAGGAAAGGCTGATGGACTTGAGGTTGTTTTCGTTAGAGAGAAGAAGGTTAAGAGGTGACTTAATCGAGGCATACAAAATGATCAGAGGGTTAGATAGGGTGGACAGCGAGAGCCTTCTCCCGCGGATGGAGGTGGCTAGCACGAGGCGACATAGCCTTAAATTGAGGGCTAATAGATATAGGACAGAGGTCAGAGGTGGGTTTTTTACGCAAAGAGTGGTGAGGCCGTGGAATGCCCTACCTGCAACAGTAGTGAACTCGCCAACATTGAGGGCATTTAAAAGTTTATTGGATAAGCATATGGATGATAAGGGCATAGTGTAGGTTAGATGGCCTTTAGTTTTTGACTTCCCATGTCGGTGCAACATCGTGGGCCGAAGGGCCTGTACTGCGCTGTATCGTTCTATGTTCTATATGTGGCGGGATTGGCTTTTTCCACTTGCAATGGCAAAACTACAGGCTAGCAACATCGTTATGTAATAAGCAAGTGCTGGTAAGAGTAGTCACAATCTTAACCCTGCTAGGGAGGGACTGCCTAAATATAACTGACGAGCAAAGAAAACAGATAGCAGAGCTTTTGAAAGCCTTGAACCCTGAGTCAATGCTATCTATGAATGCTATGTATTCAACACTAGAGCTCAAGGAGGGACAGAAACCATAGATCAACTATGCGGCCGCAGCAAACATAGCAAAATCACATGAATTCAGACAGCTAAATAAATGACCTGATTAAAGATAGAAGCAAATTCCTGTGGATGCTGGAATCTGAAACGGAAACAGAAACCACTGGGCACTCTCAGCAGGTCTGACAGCCTCTGTGGAGACGGAAGGGAGGTCAGATTTTGATGTCTGGATGACTCTTTGTCAAAGCTGATTAAAATTAGATTAGTTTTGCGGGGACTTGCGGTGGCGGCCACGGAGTGAGTGGTCGCAGATTCGCCAGCTCCCGCCCGAGGTGGTCTTTCCGGTCCTTTCGCCCAGTTGCCGTTCGGGTGTTTGAGAGGAAAAGGGAGCAGAGGTGGTGGAGGAAGGTGGCCATGCGGGGGAGCAGTGGTGAGTATTGCCCCTGGGTGGTGAGGGTCATGCACCCCCCCCCTCTCCCCCGCCCCACCTTGCACACTGGCACTGACTGGGGGCAATGCCAGGGCAGCCCCTCTGGGAGCCCCATTTGGTGTGTGGGGGGAAGTGGCCTGATGGTTGCTAGGGGGGGGGGATGCATTGGGGTGGGCAGGGACTGGAGACTGTGGAGGAGGGTTGGAACAGTGCCAGTGATGGGAGGGTAGTGCCCTGATGCCGGCTGGCTGCTGGTGTGGTGTGGGTGTGGTGGGTGTGGTGGGGGGGGGGGGGGGGGGGGTTGTGGTGTGGCGAGGGGTCCCAATCTCCGTTGGAGGGGGGTTCCGATCGACGTTGTGTGGAGGGTCACGATCTCCACGAAGGGGAACAGTTATTGCAACTTTTAAAGGATGCCGCGACCCCAGAATCCTGGCCCGCCCCCCCCCCCCCCCCCCCCCCCCCCCCCCCGGCCAAGCTGGCAGCGTGATCTCCGTACGCACTCTGGAATTGTCCAGAGGCTGTTTAACCAGACGGGAAAAGGCACCTGCCAAGCCAGCGAGTTTCACACAGCTTTTCTCCCCCATGATCCGACACTCTGTGCCATTTTGGGAAACGTCCGCCCATAGTTCCGAGTGGGAATGTGGTGAGGTTCGGAAGGGCACGTGCAGCTGGTGGTGTTTTCCTGGCCCTTCTGGGTTGTGGAAGTCGCGGGTTTGGAAGCTGCTGTCGGAGGAATCTCGGTGAGTTGCCGCAGTGCAGCTTGTAGCCGGCGCACACGGCTGCCACGGTGTGTCGGTGGCGGAGGGGGGACGGGGTACCGATTGAACCAGTTGCTTTGCCCAGGCTGGGGTGGAAATCAGTGCTGCTGGAGCTGCGCTCATCTGGTCATCACATCACCAGAAGGATGTGGATGCTTTGGAGAGGGTGCAGAGGAGGTTCACCAGGATGTTGCCTGGTATGGAGGGTGCTAGCTATGAAGAAAGGTTCAGTAGATTAGGATTGTTTTCATTGGAAAGACGGAGGTTGAGGGGGGGACCTGATTGAGGTCTACAAAATTATGAGAGGTATGGACAGGGTGGATAGCAACAAGCTTTTTCCAAGAGTGGGGGTGTCAGTTACAAGGGGTCACGATTTCAAGGTGAGAGGGGGAAAGTTTAAGGGAGATAGATAGATAGAGAAATACAGCACAGAACAGGCCCTTCGGCCCACGATGTTGCGCCGAACTTTTGTCCTAGGTTAATCATAGAATTTTGGACAATTTGTCATGGCCAATCCACCCAACCTGCACATCTTTGGACTGTGGGAGGAAACCGGAGTACCCGGAGGAAACCCACGCAGTCACGGGGAGGATGTGCAGACTCCACACAGACAGTGACCCAAGTCGAAATCGAACTTGGGACCCTGGAGCTGTGAAGCAATTGTGCTATCCACAATGCTACCGTGCTGCCCTTAAGACGTTAACCTACACTCCCTTATTCTACCCTAATCCAAGTACCTATCCAATAGCCGTTTGAAGGTCCATAAATTTTCCGACTCAACTACTACCACAGGCAGTGCATTCCATGCCCCCACTACTCTCTGGGTAAAGAACCTACCTCTGACATCCCCTCTATATCTTCCACCATTTATCTTAAATTTGTCCCCTTGTAATGGTGTGTTCCACCCGGGGAAAAAGTCTCTGACTATCTACTCTATCTATTCCCCTGATCATCTTATAAACCTCTATCAAGTCGCCCCTCATCCTTCTCCGTTCCAATGAGAAAAGGCCCAGCACCCTCAATCTTTCCTTGTATGACCTACTCTCCATTCCAGGCAACATCCTGGTAAATCTCCTCTGCACCTTTTCCAAAGCTTCCACATCCTTCCTAAAATGAGGTGACCAGAACTGCACACAGTACTCCAAATGTGGCCTGACCAAGGTTTTGTACAGCTGCATCATCACCTCACGGCTCTTAAATTCAATTGTGCGTGGAAAGTTTTTTACGCAGAGGGTGGTGGGTGCCTGGAACGCTTTACCAGCGGAGGTGGTAGAGGCGGGCACGATAGCATCATTTAAGATGCATCTGGACAGATATATGAACGGGCGGGAACAGAGAGAAGTAGACCTTGGAAAATAGGCAACAGGTTTAGATAGAGGATCTGGATCGGCGCAGGCTGGGAGGGCCGAAGGGCCTGTTCCTGTGCTGGAATTTTCTTTGTTCTTTGTTCTTTGTATCCAGGCGAGCGGAGAGTATTCCACTCCTGACCTGTCCCTTCTTAATGAGCAGTCTCGGGGTGATAGGAGGTGAGGTAATTGTGTACCCTAACCTTTCACCCTCCCTGTTAATGTCCTCTTGCCTTTGAATGTTTGATTGAATGAGCCCCATGTTATTTGCCCATCACTCCAACATCTTTCCCTCTTCCAGCTTGTGACTCCAGCCCGATTTATAAAGCATCTTTTGATGATTTCCTCCATGGTCTATAAGTGAATGACATCTCTTTGCTTTTCCTTTTACTGCTCCCGGGGACCTGGTTTATCGAGTGTGTGTCTAAATTGTTTGGGTTGGTTCAGTGCGGCGATTGATTAGGATGGTTTATTTAAGTAGATACGTTGTTTGGATTGACTAAGAGTTTTACAACCTGTTGACTCTGTTGGCCAGCTGAGTTAGTTGTTCACGATCAAACCGGCCGCCTCAGTTAAACAGAATTTAACCAGGCTTCAGTGTTTTTCCCTATGACGTGTTAAGAGTTGGACTTGATGCTGTGTCTCTTGATCCTCCCTCCACCTTAAAAGCCATTTGTTGGGCCATCTGTTTCTAATAGGTTTCTATTAATAAATAACAGACTACAGCATCAATGTCTAAATTGCAGTGCTGTGTGTTACAAAGTGTCACTGCTCAAACGCACACACTACGCAAATCTTAGATGCCATTCTCTGGCGTTGCAGATGGGAATTCGAAACAGTGTTTAGATGAAGTTAAATTTGAGTGTAAACTAAAAGGCGCACTGCTGCCTCGCAGTTCCAGGGTCCCAGGTTCGATTCCAACCTCGGGTCCCTGTCTATGTGGAGTCTTCACGTTCTCCCCGTGTGTGCATGGGTTTCCTCCGGGTGCTCCGGTTTCCTCCCACAGTCCAAAGATGTGCGGGTTAGGTGGATTGGCCATGCTAAATTGCCCGTAGTGTCCTAATAAAAGTAAGGTTAGGGGGGGGGTTGTTGGGTTAAGGGTATAGGGTGGATACGTGGGTTTGAGTGGGGTGATCATTGCTCGGCACAACATTGAGGGCCGAAGGGCCTGTTCTGTGCTGTACTGTTCTATGTTCTATGTTCTATGTTTAGAGGAGATGTACGAGGGAAGTATTTTACACAGAGGGTAGTGGGTGCCTGGAACTCGCTGCCGGAGGAGGTGGTGGAAGCAGGGACGATAGTGACATTTAAGGGGCATCTTGACAAATACATGAATAGGATGGGAATAGAGGGATACGGGCCCCGGAAGTGTAGAAGGTATTTTTTTTCTTTTAATAAATGTGGAGTACCCAATTATGTTTTCCAATTAAGGGGCAATTTAGCGTGGCCAATCCACCTACCCAGCACATCTTTTTGGATTGTGGGGGTGAAACCCACGCAGACACGTGGAGAATGTGCAAACTCCACATGGGCAGTGACCCTGGGCCAGGATCGAACCCGGGACCTCAGCGTCATGAGACAACATGAGACACTGCAACACAGTGCCGTCCATAGCGGAGAAGGTTTTAGGTTAGACGGGCAGCATGGTCGGCACGGGCTTGGAGGGCCGAAGGGCCTGTTCCTGTGCTGTACTTTTCTTTGTTCTTTGAATGTGGTTTGGGGATCCATGGAAGTGCAATCTGGCGCCTGATTGCTCTCCAGCGCCTCCTGCTGGGAAGGATGTGTATGTGTGCTGTGACGGCGGCAGGATTAGACTCGTCTCCGATTACCCCTGCCCAGTAGCTTGCTGGCACTAAATGACTTGGGTCTCAATTGGTGGCACTCGCGCCTTGGGAGCTGGAAGGTTTAAATCGCCATCTGCAGGCAAGCACGCCATGTCCAGTGCAGTTCTACGGGTGTATCGCACTGTTAGAGGGATGGGATGTTAAACTGAGCCCCTATTCCTCCCAGATAAACGTAAAAGATCCCGAGCAGGATTCTCCGTTGGCGGGATTCTCCATTCCCCCCCCCCCCCCCCCACCCCCCCCCCCCCCACCCCCATGTCACTATTTTCAAGATCACAGAATCCCAGAGTTGCCACGGGGTAGCAGGTGACCATTCGGCCCATCGTGTCATTGCCAGCTCTCCAAATGAGGATTATGAGGCCATTGTCCAGCCTTTTCCCCTTGCAAGAAATCTGTCAAGCAACCTCCTGGTCATTATCACGTTGCTCTTTCTGCTCATGCTCATTCTTTACCTCGGTCTCAAGGAGGGAAGCAATGGAAAATAATTAAAATTAACCAAGATGTTTTTTGTTTCCTCACAGTGATCATCATGTGTGGAACAAGCAGTGACGTTGAGGCGTTGATAGATGGAGCTACCTTGGACAAAGATATTGTTATCATCCTTGTAGATCTGTTCAAGTAAGTGACACATCTTCAGTTGAGTTAGTTCCGAACATACTTACATATGAAATAGAACCTGCTCGGCCAGTCAAAAAGGTATTGGCTGATCCGTTTGTATATATGCGCTGGAACTGAAGCATATCTCCTACTTTTATGTTCAATTACTTTAATAATAAACGAAATGCCTTCTTGGTTACATGCTGCACCTGCATACTAACTTCGATCAATCATGCACAAGAACATTTATATCCCTTTGCACACTGACATTCTGCAGTCATTCACCATTTCAGTAGTCCTCTGCTTTTTTAATCTTCCTGCCAAGGGGCTGGTTTAGCACACTGGGATAAATCGCTGGCTTTGAAAGCAGACCAAGGCAGGCCAGCAGCACGGTTCGATTCCCGTACCAGCCTCCCCGAACAGGCGTCGGAATGTGGCGACTAGGGGCTTTTCACAGTAACTTCATTGAAGCCTACTCGTGACAATAAGCGATTTTCATTTCATTTCATTTCAAAGTGAATAACTTACCACTTTCTCACATTATACTCCATCTGCCACATTTTTGCCCGCTCACTCAGCCTATCTAAATCCATCTACAAACTCTGTGGGCGGTATTTTCCGTTAGCCGACGCTAAATCGGGGTGTGCGATCGTGCGGAGAATACCTTCCGACGCCAAAATCACGGGAGGTGCCAGTTTGACACCAAATCACAATGCTTCATCACCTCGAAAGCGGAGTCAATGCGACGCACGCCGTGCGTACTTTAATTATCGTTTACAAATCATTAGCGGGCCCACCCATGATTCTCTGCCTCCGATTGGCTGAGTTCCTGACGGCATGGACCACATGTGCTCTCAAATAGCTGGCGTGGTGGCTGCTGGGAGAGAGAGAGAGAGAGGGCGTACGGACAGCGTCCAGCACCGCCATACTTCACCAACATACGTGCCGCTGGCCAGGGGGGCTTCTGCCAGGGCCGGGCGGGAGCAGTGGGTGGTGGCTAGAAGGTGGGCAGTGGGGTCGGGGTGGACGGGTATGGAACCCCATTACCGCAGCCGGCAAGGCAGCCATGCAGCTGTGCACGCTGCTGTAATCTGCTCCCCTGGTCACCCCCCGAGTCACCCCCCTGGGTCACCCCCCTGGGGCCCCCCCTGGGCCCCCCCCCCCTGAGTCACCCCCCTGGGTTACCCCCCCCAGGTCACCCCCCCGGGTCACCCCCCCTGGGTCACCCCCTGGGGCACCCCCCTGGGTCACCCCCCCGGGTCACCCCCCTGGGACACCCCCACTGGGACACCCCCCTGGGGCACCCCCCTCAGGCACCCCCCTGGGGCACCCACCCTGGGGCACCCCCCCCCCCCTGAGTCACCCCCCTGGGTCACCCCCATTGGGCACCCCCCCCCCGGGTCCCCCCCCCCCCCGGGTCACCCCCCCTGGATCACCCCCCCTGAGTGACCCCACTGGGTCACCCCCCCCTGGGTCACCCCCCTGGGTCACCTCCCTGGGTCACCCCCCTGGGGCCCCCCCTGAGTCACCCCCCTGGGGCACCCCCCCTGATTCACCCCCCTGGGGCACCCCCCCTGGATCACTCCCCCTGAGTCACCCCCCTGGGGCCCCCCCTAGGTCACCCCCCCCGGGTCACCCCCCTGGATCACTCCCCCTGAGTCACCCCCCTGGGGCCCCCCCTGGGTCACCCCCCTGGGTCACCCCCCTGGGGCCCCCCCTGGGTCACCCCCCGGGTCACCCCCCTGGGTCACCCCCCCCTGGGTCACCCCCCTGGGGCCCCCCCCTGGGTCACCCCCCTGGGGCCCCCCCTGGGTCACCCCCCCCTGGGTCACCCCCCTGGGTCACCCCCCCGGGTCACCCCCCTGGGTCACCCCCCGTGGGGCCCCCCTGGGTCACCCCCCTGGGGCACCCCTCTGGGGCCCCCCCCCCGGGGCATCCCCCTGCAACACCCCCCTGGGGCACCCCCCTGGGTCACCCCCCCCGGTCACCCCCCTGGGGCACCCCCCTGGGTCACCCCCCCTGAGTCACCCCCCCGGGTCACCCCCCTGGGTTACCCCCCCCAGGTCACCCCCCCGGGTCCCCCCCCCTGGGTCACCCCCCCGGGTCACCCCCCTGGGTCACCCCCTTGGGCCACCCCCCCTGGGGCACCCCCCCCCCCCCCGGGTGCCCTTTAGCCCCAGCCGACCCATCAGCTATATGGGTATTCCAGCACAACCTGTCCCATCTTTTCGGCCTCGATCAGTGAGTTTGTGTGTGTGTGTGTGTGGAGTGTATTGTTTGTGCGTCGCTGTAGCTTGCCAGCCCTGCGGTCGTCCGTGACGGACCCGGCGAGTCCCACACCGTTTTTCATGGCATTCGATGGTGTTCTACGTGGCGCCGGTGCTAGCTTATCACCGGCAGTGAAATTGGTGCAGGTGTGGCGCCGATTTTCCTGTCGTAGAGGTCCACGAGGATTCTCTGTTGCCGTCAACACTTAGTCGCAGAAACGGAAAATCCGGCCCCCATATGTCTTCTTCACAACATGCTTTCCTACCTATCTTTGTGTTGTTTGTAGCTATCTTGCTTTCACTCCCCTCATTCACCTGAGGAAGGAGCAGTGCTCCGAAAGCTCGTGTTTGAAACAAACCTGTTGGACTTTAACCTGGTGTTGTCAGACTTCTGACTGTGCTCATCCCAGTCCAACGCCGGCATCTCCACATCATTCGCTCCCCTCATCTAAGTCTTTGATATAAATTGTAAAACATTGTGGCCCCAACACTGACTCCTGCGGGACCCCACACATGACAACCTGACAAAGACCGATTTATGCATACTCTCTGTCTTCTGCCGGCCAGTCTTCAATCCAGGCTAATATGTTACCCCCTACATCCACATTGGTTAGCACTGTTGCTTCACAGTGCCAGGGTCCTAGGGGGGGTGGGGGGGTGGGGGGGTGGGTGGGGGTGGGGGGTGGGGTGGGGGGGGGTGGGGGGGTGGGGTGGGTGGGGGGGGTGGGGTGGGTGGGGGGGGGGGGGTGGGGGGGGTGGGGGGGGGTGGGGGGGGGGGGGTGGGGGGGGTGGGGGGGGTGGGGGGGGTGGGGGGTGGGGTGGGGGGGGTGGGGGGGTGGGGGGGGGTGGGGGGGGGTGGGGGGGGTGGGGGGGGTGGGGGGGGTGGGGGGGGTGGGGGGGGTGGGGGGTTTGGGGGGGGTGGGGGGGGTGGGGGGTGGGGGGTGGGGGGGGGGGTGGGGGGGGTGGGGGGTGGGGGGGGGTGTGGGGGGGGTGTGGGGGGGGGGGTGTAGGGGGGGGTGTGGGGGGGGTGGGGGGGGTGGGGGGGGGTTGGGGGGGGGTGTGGGGGGGGGTTGCGGGGGGGGGGGGTGGGGGGGGGTGGGGGGGGTTGCGGGGGGGGGGTGGGGGGGGTGTGGGGGGGGGGTGGGGGGGGGGTTGGGGGGGGTGTGGGGGGGGGTGTGGGGGGGGGGGGTGTGGGTGGAGTGTTGCCTTTCTCACAACGCTGACCTTTCTTCTTTCCGATAGTCACACCTACTCTCCAGAGGGGAACTCAATGGATTACATGAAGCATGTCCTGGTGGTGACCCTACTCTCTCCAGTTTCCAACAACACCACACAAGAGGCCAACAGCACCACATTGGTAAGAAGTAAATCTCCCCCATACAGGCTTGTAGACCGGGCCAGGTCCAGTTCTCGCCTCCCTATTGCAAAATCTTCAACTCTCGGGGGAAGTGCGACCCACACCCGGGCGTGATTTATATTCCGCACCTTTGGCTAAAGATGCATTTTCATTCTCCTTTTATCAGTCCCCTTCTGATCACAGAATCACAGAAAGGTTACAGCACACAAGGAGGCCATTTGGCCCATCTTGTCCATGTCAGGATCTTCGAACTCCTCAAAAAGTTACTTGAACCTTGGATAAAGAGCTGTTGTGGGAAAGGTGGGTTCCTTTCCGGGACACTGACAGTAGCACTGGGACAGGAGGGAAATGCACCGAGGGGAAGGACCTCATCTAAACTGGGATTCGTCCGGGGCGGGATTCTCCGACCCCCCGCCGGGCCGGGGGGGGGGGGGGGGGCGTCGTGAATCCCGCCCCCGCAGGCTGCCGAATTCTCCGGCGCCGGGGATTTGGCGGGAATAACGCCGTGCCAGTTGGGGGCCGTTGGCAGCGCCATCCCCTGGCGATTCTCTAGCCCGCGACGGGCCGAGTGGCCACACGTTTTCGGCCGGTCGCGCCAGCGTAAATTACAACAGGTACTTACAGGCGGGACCTGGCTCTGAGGGCAGTCTCCAGGGTCTTCGGGGGGGGGGGGGGGGGCAGGGGTATCTGGCCCCAGGGGGTGCCCCCATGGTGGCCTGGCCCGCGATCAGGGCCCACTGAGCCACGGGCAGGCCTGTGCCGTGGGGGCATTCTATTCCTCTGCGCCAGCCCCTGTAACAGTCAGCGATGGCTGGCGCGGAGGTGAACCCTCGCTCTGCGCATGCTCTGGGATGACGGCAGCACATGCTGGCCCTCCCGCGCATGCGCCAACTCGCGCCGGCCGGCAGAGGCCCTTCCGCACCGGTTGGCCCAGCGCAAACCACTCCGCTGCTGGCCTAGCCCATGCGGAGGATTCCGCACCTTCGGGGCGGCCCGATGCCGGAGTGGTTCACGCCACTCCCCGGTGCCAGAGTGGCCCGCCCCGCCGCTTCGCGGAGAATCCCGCCCCCGGTGTCTCAGCGGAAGAGCGATGTGGCAAAGGCTTTAAACAAAAAGACAGGGAGGGGGAAGGCAAACAAGTGGACACAATCAAAACAAGGAATGCCTGCTTCCGGGAGAATGAACTAAATGAGGGTTTAGATGGAAAGGAGATTGTTGGAGGAGCCTTCAGAGTCTGAATATTAGGCTGCCTTTCACATGAGGAATTTCCCTTCTTAATTATGGCTCAGCTAACACAAAGACTAGCGGAGAGACAGAAACTCTGGTTCAAGACGCTCTTTATTCACCAACGTACGTGGGAGAGCGGCCTGGGGCAGTTCCAGATCAGCTCTAAAATTACAGCATTCCTAGCTCCGTAATTATACTATTTTCAGAAGCCAGTAGCCCACCCCAGCTGGGCATGGGCCAATCATTACTGGTATAGATTATGCACATTGACCAATGTCATTTACTCTCGGGTAGCATGGGACTGCACCATAGGTTCATTTCATAGAATTTACAGTGCAGAAGGCGGCCATTCAGCCCATCGAGTCTGCACCGGCTCTTGGAAAGAGCACCCTACCCAAGGTCAACAACTCCACCCTAGCCCCATAACCCCATAACCCCACCCAACACTAAGGGCAATTTTGGACACTAAGGGCAATTTATCACGGCCAATCCACCTAACCTGCACATCTTTGGACTGTGGGAAGAAACCGGAGCTCCCGGAGGAAACCCACGCACACACGGGGAGGACGTGCAGACTCCACACAGACAGTGACCCAAGCCGGAATCGAACCTGGGACCCTGGAGCTGTGAAGCGATTGTGCTATCCACAATGCTACCGTGCTGCCCATGCTTCATGGACAGTTAGGAACCCGTGCATGGTCTACTGCCCTTGTTTCTTTGTATGTACAATCCTCCCCATCTTAAACCTTGTTCCTGACCGGAACCATTGTCTGCATTCATAACGGTTGTCGGGGGACTGCTGATCAGGAACGTTTCTGCTGAATAGGATGTTGTATGTGTTTCTGTGTGAATCTACCTTCCTAAAGAATGTGGTCAGGTTAGCTGGCTATGTTCCGTTATGCCTTGCAAACATTTCACTGTTAACGAAGATTTGTATGCTATATTACTGGATTGGATTGGAGTTTGTTTATTGTCACGTGTACCATGGTATATTATGGGCCAGGGTTTAGAGAACACCAGAGTATATCATGGAGTTCACCTGACCCCAACTTTGAATAGATTTTGGTTATGGAGAGCACAAGGGCCCACTTTTCAGGTGTGACGCAACAGAGAGTTAAAGTATTTTTAAAACAAAACAATGTTTATTCTATGAATCTAGTCAACATTTTATAAACCCACAGTAAACATCTTACCAACTACCAACACTGATAATCCCCCCAAAAGATACAGTACTCTATAGGTAACCCTTAGTAACTTTCCTAACAACATCCATAAGCCCAAACACTTTTTAACAAAGACTGAATTCTCTACAGGGAACAGTTATCACTTTTAAATTATCAAGTGATCTAAACACCTTGTTTAACATACAGAGAGAGACCCAGTGTACATCTGCTTGGTTTGAATGCAGCTTTCCAACTGAAAGCGAAACTAAAACACAGAGTCAAAAACAGCTTCCAGCTCAAAACAAAAGTAAGAAGCAGAATCACATTCCAGCTCCACCCACACAATGACATCACTGCAGCCATTCGATAAAACACACTTTTCTTAAAGGGACTCTCACATGACAGTACAGTGAAAGGTATTTTTCTGCGAGCAGCTCATCAGACCATTAAGTACATGAAAAGAAAAGGAAATAAAAGAAAATACATAATAGGGCAACACAAGGTATACAATGTAACTACATAAGCACCGGCATCGGGTGAAGCGTACAGGGTGTAGTGTTAATCAGGTTAGTCCATAAGTTTAGGAATCTGGTAACAGCGGGGAAGAAGCTGTTTTTGAGTCTGTTCGTGCGTGTTCTCAGACTTCTGTATCTCCTGCCCGATGGAAGAAGTTGGAAGAGTGAGTAAGCCGGGTGGGAGGGATCCTTGATTATGCTGCCCGCTTTCCACAGGCAGCGGGAGGTGTAGATGGAGTCAGTGGGTGGGAGGCAGGTTCGTGTGATGGACTGGGCTGTATTCACGACTCTCTGAAGTTCCTTGCGGTCCTGGGCCGAGCAGTTACCATACCAGGCTGTGATGCAGCCCGAGAGGATGCTCTCTATAGTGCATCTGTAAAAGTTGGTAAGAGTTAATGTGGACATGCCAAATTTCCTTAGTTTCCTGAGGAAGTGTAGACGCTGTTGTGCTTTCTTGGCGGTAGCGTTGACGTGTGTGGACCAGGACAGATTTTGGAGATGTGCACCCCTAGGAATTTGAAACTGCTAACCATCTCCACCTCGGCCCCGTTGATACTGTTATGCTTTCAGACAATTGTTAATACTCACTGCAAGTGCCTCTACTCAGGAAGTAAATTCCCTGGTATTTGATAGCTCTATCTGTTGATTCTACATCTGTGGAGTTTGTACATTCTCCCTGTGTTTTCGTGGGTTTCGCCCCCACAACCCAAAGATGTGCAGGCTAGGTGGATTGGCCACACTAAATTGCCCCTTAATTGGAAAAAAGGAATTGGATACTCTAAATTTATTTTAAAAAAGAAAAGAAATTCATCCCAATATGCCATAGACCCAACAAAGAAAGATTGAGTGCTGGATCAAGTAGTGGGGAAGGGGGCAGAGGAGATAGAAATAACAAAGAGATGACATGACGTGGAGATGCTGGCGTTGGACTGGGGTGAGCACAGTAAGAAGTCTTACAACACCAGGTTAAAGTCCAACAGGTTTGTTTCAAACATGAGCTTTCGGAGCGCAGCTCCTTCCTCAAGGTGAATCCTGAGGAAGGAGCAGTGCTCCGAAAGCTAGTCTTTGAAACAAACATATTGGACTTTAACCTGGTGTTGTAAGACCTCTTAAAGAGATAACAAACAGAGGTAACGGAGCAGCAGTAGGGTATCTGCAGAGGGCGTGTTCAGGAGCTGCCATTTTCACTGTACCTACATCCATTTATGTCACATCGGCAGGTCTCTGACCGCTGCTTGGCTTGATGTATATTAATGACCCAGACTTGGATGTGCAGGGCACCACAGCAAAACTTGCAGATGACACAAAACTGGGGAGTATTGTGAACTGCGAAGATGATATTGATAGTTTAGTAAGGGCCTCGAAGAATTCAGCACGAGTTTGTCGAGTCAACGGACAGTAATACTCTATTTATAACAATATGTACACAGTACCAGCGGTCGCTGCTGGTTCCCTCTCTAGCCGGTACCACACGGGCCAGCTTTATTTATACAGCTGCACTGCTAATGATTGCTGTGTCCCCCCCCCCCCCCCTCCCCTCCCCCCGCCCCACCAGCCCGCCCGCCCCCTCATTGGGGGAGCTCATATTCCTCAAGGATCATGGGTATGTCCCCAGCCAAGAGGATCCAGACAGGTTATAAGACTTCAAGAGAGGCCAGGACAGGCTGGTGGAGTGGGTGGGCATGTGACAGCTGGAAATTTGATGCAGTGATATGTGAAGTGGTGCGTTTTGGTCGGAAGAAAATGAGGAACCGCAAAGTAAAGGATAAAATTTGAAAAAGGGGGCAGAAACAGAGGCCGGGGTGTGTGTGGGGGGGGGGGGGGGGGGGGGGGGGGGGGGGGGCGGGGCGGGGGGGGGGGGGGGCGGTGAAGCTGCAGCATTAAAGGTGATGGGGGAGATTGAGCAAGGTTGGTTAAAAAGATATAGAACATAGAACAGTACAGCACAGGCCCTTCGGCCCTTGATGTTGTGCCGAGCCATGATCACCCTACTCAAACCCACGTATCCACCCTATACCCGTAACCCAACAACCCCCCCCAATTAATTAACCTTACTTTTTTTAGGACACTACGGGCAATTTAACATGGCCAATCCACCTAACCCGCACATCTTTGGACTGTGGGAGGAAACCGGAGCACCCGGAGGAAACCCACGCACACAGGGGGAGGACGTGCAGACTCCACACAGACAATGACCCAGCCGGGAATCGAACCTGGGACCCTGGAGCTGTGAAGCATTTATGCTAACCACCATGCTACCCTGCTGTCCTTGGGTGACAGGGTGGCGCAGTGGATTAGCACTGCTGCCTCACGGGGCCGAGGTCCCAGGTTCGATCCCGGCTCTGGGTCACTGTCCATGTGGAGTTTGCACATTCTCCCCGTGTCTGCGTGGGTTTCACCCCCACAACCCAAAGATGTGCAGGGTAGGTGGATTGGCCACGCTAAATTGCCCCTTAATTGGGAAAAAATGAATCGGGTACTCTAAATTTATTTTTTTTAAAGATACATCCGATCCTGGGATTTGCAAATAAAGGCGGGGGGAGTACAACATTAAGGGAGTTACGAGGAAGCTTCAGAAAACACTGGTTTGGCTTCAACTGGAGTATTGTGTCCAATTCTGGGCGCCACACTCGAGGAAAGTAAGGAAGCGTTTAGAGGGGGCGCAAAGAAAGATTTGCGGGAGTCAGCGCAGGGTTGAGGGCCTTTAGTTGCATGGATGGATGGGGGAAACTGGGGTTGTTATCCTTGGAGAAGAGAAGGGGCGAGAGGAGATCTGATAGAAATGTTCAAAATCATGAGGGGTACTTGGCCCAGTAGATTGAGAGGGACAGTGCCCGTTGGCAAAAGGGTCATGAATCAGAGGGCACCGATTGAAGGTGATTGATAGAAGAACCAATGGGAACACGAGGAGTAACTATTTGTTTGCAGCGAGTGGTTAGGATCTAGAGGATATGCTGAACGCAGGTTCAATTGTGGCTTTCCAAAGGGAATTGGAAATGATCCGATGAGAAAGGAATGGTTGGTTTACAGGGTTCAACTGAGCTGCTAAAGAAAACAATCTAAACACAAATGAGTCACCGTGAATGAATAAAGGCATGGGGAAAAAATTCAGCTTAAATAGACATAGACGAAGTACATGGATAGTGATAAGAGCCAAGGGGGACTATGTAAGGGGCTGGTTTAGCTCACCGGGCTAAATCGCTGGCTTTTAAAGCAGACCAAGCAGGCCAGTAGCACGGTTCGATTCCCGTGACAGGCGCCGGAATGTGGCGACTAGGGGCTTTTCACAGTAACTTCATTGAAGCCTACGTGTGACAATAAGCGATTTTCATTTCATTTAAAGATTTGCAGAGAAGTAAAAACACAATTAAGAGGACAAAGAATAATTAAATGAAATTATGATGGAGGCTAAAACCAAACATTGAAATATTTCACAGCAGGGAACAGATGGGGCCGGATGCTGCGATCCTGACGCTGTGGGAAACGCCGTCGCTTTTCTCGACGGCGTCAACACGGCCTCAGGATCGGCAATTCTGGCCCCTACAGGGGGCCAGCACGGCGCTGGAACGGTTCACGTCGCTCCAGCTGCTGATCCCGGCGTGAAGTGGGCGCCGTGGGATCCGACGCAACGCGGCGCAGGGTTACAGGGGCCTGCGCGGAATAAAGGAGGCCGCCAGCCAGAGAGGCCAGCCCCGGCCGATCGGTGGGCCCCCCGATCACGGGCTAGGCCACATCGGAGGCCACCCCCCCCCCCACCCTCCACAGGCCGCACCCCGACCCTTCCACGCCGAGTTACCGCTGGCTGAGAGCAGGTATGGATGGAGCCGATGAGACTCGCCCTGTTTACAGGCCAAGAATCTACGGGCCTGCCTCGTAGAGCGGCCCTCGACTGGCGGCGCGTCAACCACGCCAGCACCAATGGCGCTGATTCTCCGCTCTGCAGAGAATCGCGTGCCGGCCGCGTGCCGTGATTCATGCCAGTCGCACGGATTCTCGGACTCGGCCCCAGGCTGAGAGAATCCCGCCCACGGAATGTCGTGACAGGAATAGGACCACATTTTAAAAAATGTCCAACTAAGGGGCAATTTAGCGTGGCCAATCCACCTACCCTGCACATCTTTGGGTTGTGGGGGCGAAACCCACGCAGACACGGGGAGAATGTGCAAACTTCACACGGACAGTGACCCGGGGATGTGATTGAACCTGGGACCTCGGCGCCGTGAGGCAGCAGTGCTAACCACTGTGCCACCGTGCTGCCGCAATTAGACCTCATTGATTGACTTGACAACATGAAATTGTCAGAAATGTCAAATAATTACTTTGCTTTCAGTTACTGACCAGAAACAGGATAGGAGGACATGACGTCAAATGATAAATTTACAATAGATATAACTGCGTTGAAAATGAAGATATTAAATAACCCAATCAAACTTCGGGAGGAAAGAAGAATCACCCAAATCAGTCCAAAGATGTGCGGGTTAGGTGGATTGGCCATGCTAAATTGCCCGTAGTGTCCTACAAAGAGAAGGGTTAAAGGGGGGTTGTTGGGTTACGGGTATAGGGTGGATACGTGGGTTTGAGTGGGGTGATCATGGCTCGGCACAACATTGAGGGCCGAAGGGCCTGTTCTGTGCTGTACTGTTCTATGTTCTATGTACCCTGGATGGATTCCGTCCGTGCATTTTCAAAGAAGCTGCCGCGGAGACAGAGACATTATCTTCGCTAATTGACTGGAGAAAGATGTGGTGGATCATTGTTCTGATGCTTTTGAAAAATAAACAGATTGGTTGCCTAATTGAAGTATGCCAATTGATATAGCCTTGACTTTCAGTTATCAACAGTGGGGGAATTAGGGTAAGATCCATGAGAGAACAGAGTGTACATGAGCTACAAATGAAGATTAATTGAGTCGGTAGAGTACTTGGTAAGGGACAATGTACATGGGCTGTGGGGGAGGAGATGATAAGGTTTGGTGGATACCATGTTTGGGTGGAATGTACGTGGCCCTTGGATGGAACAGGTATGATGTGTTACAATCCCTGTTCCAATGCTCTGTACCTGATGTTAATCCTCAGCAGGTAACCTGTTAAAGACTCTATAACTATGCACCATAAGACTATACATTATAGAGAACATCCTATCTAGCTGCATCACAGCCTGGGTATGGCAACTGCTCGGCTCAAGACCGTAAGAAGCTCAGAGAGTCGTGAACACAGCCCAGTCCATCACACAAACCTACCTCCCATCCATTGACTCCATCTACACCTCCCGCTGCCTGGGGAAAGCGGGCAGCATAATCAAAGGCCCCTCCCACCCGGGCTGAACTCTCTTCCAACTTCTTCCATCGGGCAGGAGATACAGAAGTCTGAGAACACGCACCAACAGATTCAAAAACAGCTTCTTCCCCGCTGTTACCAGACTCCTGAATGACCTTCTTATGGACTGAACTGATCCCTCCACACATCTTCTTCACTGAGTAGTACTACAATCCATGTGCTTCACCCAATGTCTGTGTCTATGTATTTACATCATGTATTTATCATATGTCCCATGTGTCATGATATGCAGACATGCAGATAATGATATACAGACAGGCACAGACAGGCAGCTAAGAGAACAGACATGACCAATGAGCAGGCAGGATACTCAGGGGTGGTATCTCTCTATAAAAGACACGAGGCACTCACACTCCGCCTCTTTCCACAGACTAACATCTACAGAGTGAGTCAGGGTGTATGTACAGTATCACACCTCCAGCACGTGGCTAAGAGCTAGTGTGGTTCAGTCAGACAGAGTGACCACACTTAGGTTAGCAGAGAGTCGAACTCACAGAGAACTGTGCTACTGGTTCAATAAATCAGATTGGACTAACTTGATACTCAAGGTCTGGAGTATCTTTTGGTTAAAGCTGCATCCAGTTGCAGCCTGTGTTATCCCAGAGTACATCACACGACACTATGTTTTTCATGTATGGAGCAACCTGTCTGGGCTGAGCTTTCACTATACCTCGGTACACGTGACAATTAATCTAAATCTAAAGTTGAATTGAACTCTCTGCCGTCACTCGAATTTCCTGTCAGCTGCTAAGTTTAAAAACGTGAACTTCCATGTATTTCAGCTGTACAATGACTACATGCGGGGTTACTATGACGCTATTCTGCTCTTTGGCACTGTCCTTGAAAGGTTCCTGATGAAAAACCAGGCCCCCACACGAGCGGACTTCAGTGAAAACTTTCGAAATACCACCTTCGCAGGTAGGAATAGACGCCGGCAAACTTCTCGTACCGGCTCGAAGAGAAAGCAGGCGGAGGGAAGGTGGCGACGAGGATGGAGGCTGGGGAATGCAGAAAGTACAGAGGAGAATGGAGGGAGGGAATAGAGGAGAATGGAGGGAGGGAGAATAGCAGCATAGGAGGGGGAGTCAAGCTGGGGCAATAAGCTCAGGGAGATAGAGCAGGTATGAAGGAGGAGTGTTTGGGGATGGGAGGGGGGGATGAGCTAGGTAAAGAACGGTGAGACTGAATCTACAGAAAGCGGGAGGAATAAGCCGGGGGTCGGAAAAGAAGTGACTGGAGAAAATTATGACGGGATAGATTTCGAGGAGGCAGTGGCGTAGTGATGTTATCACTGGACTGACAATCCAGAGACCCAGGGTTACCCTTTGGGGACCTGAGTTCGAATCCCACTGGGGCAGATGGTGAAATGTAAATTCAATAAAAATCTGGAACTAAAAGTCTAATAACGATGACCATTGTCGATCGACGTAAAAAAAAAAAAATCTGGTTGACTGATGTCCCTCAGGGAAGGAAATCTGCCGTCCTTACCTGGTCTGGCCTACATGTGACTCCAGACCCACAGCGATGTGGTTGAATGGCTGTTCAAGGGCAATTAGGGATGGGCAACAAATGTTGGCCGTGCCAGCCAAACCATGTCCCGTTAAAAAAAAATAAAGAAAAAATGAACTGAAAATCCTCCCTGGCTTGATTGCAGGCGACCAGGGTCCAATACATCTGGATGAGTTTGGAGATCGAGATATTAACCTGACCGTTCTCTACACCTCGGCCAGTACAAAAAAGGTAGGTTTTTACCTGAAATGATCGGATATCTGCTGGGTAATACTGTGTAATCCTGCATTACCATGGAAATTAATAGCAATATTCCAACACACCAGGACCCTCCCCCACTGAACACACATCAGAATTCTCACAATAAGCACATTGTGACCCTACCCATCACACACACACACACCAGGATTTTACCCCAGTAAATACATGCATGAGCCTTCACCCACCATTACACCAAACTGACATCTCCCCCTCTCCCTTACCCTGACATCAGAGATTCCTCCCCGCTCCATAATTAGGCTTCTCCTGACCCCGCCCCCGCTGATTCAGGCCCCCCCCCCCCTCTCTGTCTGTTTACCGCAGATTTCTCCTGACCCCGCCCCCGCTGATTCAGCGCCCCCCCCCCCCCTCTCTGTCTGTTTACCGCAGATTTCTGGTTCTATCATGGTGCCAGTGACGGGTTGGCATGGCAACAGCTACCATTGGGCAGTTCCCAAACGGTAGCGACGGTGGCTGAGGAGGGGCACACTCTGACAATCTCAATCTCAGCAACAGGAGGCCGGAAACCTGACAAGAGGCAGGAAAATGAACGAAGATGCCTTTTCATAGTTTGTGGCAATCAGAAAGTGGTCCTTTGGCCCCTTCGCACTTGTGTCTGATGTGTTATCTGTGTTGGTCTAACATCGACGGCAACTGGATGCAGTAAAACGAGAAACAGGCTTCCGACACAGGAGATGGTCCAACACTGTTTTATTGAACCTGTTGATTGCTGCACATAATCTGCTGTGGGTTGAACCTCTATTAACCTAACTGATAACCTCCTATTGGCTTGACCAGACTAGCTCTCTATCACATGGTGATGATGTTCATTGGCCTGTGCACTGCGACTATCTCCCTGGCCGTGTCCTGTGAGAGAGGGAGAACCTTAATGCCCTGTGGGCTTTATAGTGCTGGTGTCCTGTCTGGTGATTGGTTGTTCTGTGTGGTGTGTGTTCATTGGTTATCAATCAATGTGTGTCAATCACTGCTTGTCTGCATCTCATGATATACATGAGTGGATATTACGACAGTGTCAATCTCTGAAAAAGTTATCCTGCCCTTTGTAGTCCTAGAACTGACCTTCTCTCCACCTCCAGCGGGTTCTGTTCGCCAGGTGTACGTCTTGGCGGACCTGTCATGCCCTCACTCCGACGTGAATGGACAGCCTAACGTGGGGGCCAGTCAGGCATAAATGCTTGATAGGCATCTTCAAGCTGGTGTAATTGGGAATCCCAATTTTAAAAGTTAGCAGTGAATTTGCTCCTATCAACCTTTCGAGTGTGACCCAGATCACATTGCGGAACTGGTTTCCCCTTACCCATCAGTATGGCACAGTGGGTAAGAACAGCTGCCTCACAGCGCCAGGGCCCCAGGTTCGATTCCGGCCTCGGGTGATGGTGGAGTTTGCACGATCTCCGCGTGTCTGCTTAGGTTTCCTCCGGGTGCCCTGGTTTCTCGCCCGAAGATGTGCAGGTTAGGTAGATTGTCTATGCTAAATTGCCCCTTCGTGTCCAGGGATGTGCAGGTCAGGTGATCGAGATACGGAGGGGTGGGCGGGGAGCGGACCCGAGGTGGAGTGCTCTTTCTGAGGGACGGTGCAGACACAATGGGTCGAATGGCCTCCTTCTGCACTGTAGGGATTCTATGAAAGCCTTGCACTCAAAGAAGTACAAGTCTGAGCATAAATTCCCTGGACTCGCCCGGCGTGGAATCGTCGCGGGCGGGAATGAAAATCTGACGGATTGTTGAAAGATCCGTACGCCTGAGGCGGGAATTTCAAGTCTCATGGCGATCGTGGTCAGAAAGTCCCGCCCCCTAATCTCTGCAACCTGCCCTCATAATCTAACCCCTTTTACCCCAGTATTATTAATGTGAAGCATCTGGAGAAACTGGCATTGTAACCCCAGCTTTTCCACTCTCCCGAGGACAAACCAGTATTGCTGTCTTAGCTTCTCCCCCTTCTCCGCGTAACTGAGGTGTACCGTGCCTGGTACCATTTAGTGAAACCCTCTCCAAGGCCTTGACATCTTTTCGAAACTGAATTGGCCGCAGTATCGCAGCTGAGGCCGTCACGGTAAATGATAAACGTTCAGCATAATTCCTTGCTTTTATACGCTCTGCGTTCATTTGTAGAGCTAGAATCCTGGCCACTTTTCGCCTTCTTAAATTGTCCTTCTACCCTCCTTGTTCCTGGACACCCTTCAAAATTGCATTTAAGGGCGGCATGTGGCGCAGTGGGTAGCACTGGGACTGTGGCGCTGAGGACCCGGGTTCGATCCCGGCTCTGGGTCACTGTCCGTGTGGAGTTTGTACATTCTCCCCGTGTCTGCGTGGGTCTCACCCCCACAACCCAAAGATGTGCAGGGTAGGTGGATTGGCCACGCTAAATTGCCCCTTCATTGGGGAAAATGAATTGGGCACTCTAAATTTCAAAGAAAAAAAAAATTTGTTCAGACTGCCTCTCTTTGTTCTTCCTTCTGGAATATTCTTCCTTCTGGAATATACCATAGAACATAGAACATAGAACAGTACAGCACAGAACAGGCCCTTCGGCCCTCGATGTTGTGCCGAACAATGATTACCCTACTCAAACCCACGTATCCACCCTATACCCGTAACCCAACAACCCCCCTTAACCTTACGGGCAATTTATCATGGCCAATCCACCTAACCCGCACATCTTTGGACTTCACAGTTTTCCGAGTTACATTTAAGCTGCCACATGACCAGTCTGCCTTTGTTCCCCTGGGATTGGCTGCTCCCTTCTGTCATGATATGCAAACATGCAACCAATGAACACTCAGAATAGGACACAACCAATGGCCAGTCAGGACACTCAGAGGTGGCATCACCACAAGGGGGCGCGACATAAACACTATAAAAGGGATGAGGCACTCACACCCTGCCTCTTCCCACAGACAGACATCGAGAGAGTTAGACAGGGTTGATCAGCAGCATCACACCCCAGCACGTGGCTTAGAGCAAGCTGATACAGTTAGACTGAGTTACTGCAGTTAGATTAGCAGAGAGTCAAACTCATTTGAGAACTGTGTAAATAGTTCAATAAACACGTTGAACTCATTTCAGAGTCTGGAGCATCCTTTAGTTGAGACTGCATCAAGTAACAGCCAGTGTTATCCGAAGCAGCAAAACACAACACCTTCCTCACTGAACTCTCCTTGCTATTTCAGTACAAACAGTGGTTTTACTTCGACACCAGGACTAACAAGCCCTCAGAGCCTGAACACCAACCTGAGTTTGTGTGGAGCCAGGGGCTGCCCAGGAGTGACCCCGAATCCAGATCAGGTAGGCCTTCTCGCCGAGCCCGGAGTTTGTAGGCCACAGGCTGCCAGTCGGTGGAGGTCGATGATAGCAATGGGACTCTGGGCAGCACGGTGGCACAGTGGTCAGCACTGATACCTCACAGCGCTGAGGACCCGGGTTCTATCCTGGACCCTTGTGACTGTCCGTGTGGAGTTTGCACATTCTCCCCGTGTCTGCGTGGGTTTCAATCCCACAGGGTGGGTGGATAGGCCACGCTTAATTGCCCCTTAATTGGGAAAAAAAAAGAATGGGGTACTCTAAATTTATTTTTAACAAAGTAACGATACTCTGAGGTATCGAGAGACGCCCACACTGGCCGAATGGTCAGCTATAGGAAGGATGTCACTGATGAAAGGTGGAGTAACTGGGGAGGAACTATTTTCAGTGGCCGTGTGGGTTGGTAACTAGGTTATTCATGAAGGCCCCCGCCTTCTCGACCCGGCCCCTCACCTGAGTTGCGGCAACCTCCAGGTTAGATCACCAGCAGTCAGCTCTCCACCAATCCCCTCTCAAAGGTGAAAGCAGCCGATGGTCATCTGGGACCGTGGCGACTTTACTGCTGGTGATTGGTTCAAGTCGGCTGTCGGGATTTGGAATTCACATCCTGATAGGATGGTGGAAGTGGATTCAACAGTGACATTCACAAGAAAATTGGATAGAAATTGGGGGTGGGGGTGGGGGAGGTGGGGGGGGGGGGGCAGCGGAGGGGGGGGGGGGGGGGGTAATTGCCGGTCAATGGCAAAAGAGCAGGAGAGAGGGATTAATCTGATGGTTCTCACAGAGCAACAGAGGCTCCGTGAGGAGAATGACCCCCTTCCCGTCCGGTCTGATCCCATGACCAACATGTTGACTTCCTGAACAACCGTTATGTCTTGTTTTGCTCTAAGTGCGGCATAAGCGGCTTCCTTGTGGTGCACTTGACAAAGGAAGGTTCAGACGTGGAGATAACTTCAACACGTTTATTAAACTATGTACACTTCTATTACCCGGGTTCGACACTACTGCTAATTCTACTATAGCTACCCAGACTGCCAAACCAGTCTGCTACAATCCACGTGGTGGGTGTGATATTGAATCAACCCTGTGTCTGTACTCACTGACTGTCTCCACTGGAAAGAGGAAGATCATGTGTGTGGTGTCCTTTATATATGGGTTAGTGTAATAACCTCCTGTGGTCGTGTCACCTCTGTGTGTATCGTGAATGCCCATTGGTCGTGTCCTATCTAACTGTTCTATTGGTTGAGTGTCTGTGTGTCATGTCTCTGGTGCTCCCTCTAGTGTCTATCTAGTCTACATGTATTTACATTAACCCTTTGTGTATTTACAGTGATGCTCATCACCACACCTTAGGCTTCAGCACAGCAGAGCAACCCGCTCTGATAGGCGGCTCAGATTGGATGTATTCCTGGAGGTTTCATGACCTGACCTTTGTTGTCTGTAAAACCTCAGACACTTCGACCAGTTCATCACTTAAATGTTTTACCCAGGTGCCTTTCTTCACTAAAAAGGCCAGATACAAGTGGTCAATTTGACCAAATTTATTTATCAACTGTAAAAACAGTCACCCCTCTTAAATGATCCCAAAGCGCGACTAAATGGTCCCAAGATTTAATTTTTTTTTTAGAGTACCCAATTCAATTTTTCCAATTAAGGGGAAATTTAGCATGGCCAATCCACCTACTCTGCACATCTTTGGGTTGTTGGGGCGAAACCCACGCAGACACGGGGAGAATGTGCAAACTCCACACGGACAGTGACCCAGAGCCGGGATCGAACCCGGGACCTCGGCGCCGTGAGGCAGCAGCGCTAACCCACTGTGCCACCGTGCTGCCCAAATGGTCCCGAGATTGTTATACTATCCGAGCCAAAGGACCCAGTTGAGCTGCGGGTCGGAGTCTTGGAGTCTCAATCCTTCGGGGCCTACGTCCGCTGTTTCTCTCTCGGCCGTCCAATCCTCTCTCTGCTTCCTCTGCGAATCCTCGCTGGGGAGGGTCCTGGTGATTAACCTTTATACCGTTCTTCTCGCCTTGCCGGAAAGTTCTGTGGCCCTCAGCCAATGAGGTCTCGGGAAGGGGGGGGTGTCACAATACCCGCAGGACCCAGCCCCAGGGGTCCATTCCCAGGCGTAACCTCTCCCCATTTAGGGTGACAGCTGGAAAACTAGGTGCCAGAATGTCTAGCTTTATCTGGGCGACTCAAATCAATCGATCCATGTGAATGGGACCGATTATCCCCGGGTGGGTGATTGACGGGGCAGGTCCAGACATGTCCTGGCCAGTTTGTCTATGCTCCGCGTATTTAAACTTGTCCCAAGTTCAAATTCTCATCAGAACAGTCCTGGAGCCGACTGTGATTAGATTTAAAATGTCCAATTTTTAATGTAGAGTATCCAATTTTATATCATAGAACATACAGGGCAGAAGGAGGCCATTCGGCCCATCGAGTCTGCACCGACCCACTGAAGCCCTCACTTCCACCCTATCCCCCTAACCCAATAACCCCATCTAACCTTTTTTGGACACTACGGGCAATTTATCACGGCCAATCCACCCAACCTGCACATCTTTGGACTGTGGGAGGAGACCGGAGCACCCGGGGGAAACCCACGCACACACGGGGAGGACGTGCAGACTCCGCACAGACAGTGACCCAGCCGGGAATCGAACCTGGGACCCTGGCGCTGTGAAGCCACAGTGCGCCACCCTGCTGCCCGAGATATCGGGCCCAAGGTTTGGGCCGCAGTCCATTTTATCACACCTCACACCTCTTATCAAACCCCAATCCCCTCAGCCTAGCCCGTTACCAATGTTTTTTTCGTAGGTAATCATAGAATCAGTGCAGAAGGAGACCATTCAGCCCATTGAGTCTGTGCTGACTTCTGATGGGAGAGTCTAGGAGCAGAGGGCGCAGCCTCAGAATGAAGGGGTGCCCAATTCGGACTGAGGAAGGAGCTGCGCTCCGAAAGCTAGTGATTCCAAACAAACCTGTTGGACTTTAACCTGGTGTTGTGGAACTGTGCCCACCCCAGCCCAACGCCGGCATCTCCACATCATTTAAGACAGAGATGAGGAGGAATTTGTGGTTGCAGAGGGTTGTCAGCCTTTGGGACTCCCTTCCACAGAGAGCTGTGGGGGCAGAGTCCTTGTGTGTATTTAAGGCTGAGAGAGAGAGAGATTCTTGATCAGTAAGGGAATCCAGGGTTACGGGGAAAGGGCAGGAGAGTGAACGTGAGGAATGTCCGCTATTGAAAAGCGGAGCAGGCTTGAGCAGCTGGATGGCCCATTCCTGTTCCTATTTCTTATGGCCTTATTACTACAAGCTGGGTATGCACAGACCCTTGCCTCGAGTTGCAAGTTAATGCCAAACGCAAAACGAGACGGAGGCTACGAGGGAAAGGGATGACATCAACCAGAATACCTAACTAAAGTTTCCAGGTCACAGTGCAAAAATGGTAAATGAGGCACCCTCAATTACTACGCGGGAGCGAGGTCGGTAATCAAAAGGCTTTAATCTACAGAGAACTGAACAGCATCCGAGAGAAGTGTGCTCACCACATGGAGCCTTATCCTATATACCGTTTCCTGGGGGCGTAGCCAGAGGCGGAGTCCCCCAGGGTTCCAAGCATCTTAAAGGGTCACGGTATTAAAGGTCAGGTACCGTTTACAGCAGTTATTAATACTGTTCATCACAGTAAAAAACCACAATGAACTCGTGTCTTAAAATTCAGTCTGTTTTCAGCGTCAGAATGTCAGTCTGACTGGTCCATGTGCGACCCTCCTGTGGGAGTACGGCTAGAGGTATTACGGTAACTAGCAATGCCGAGACACCATTGGTGGAGAAGGCTCGCTCCCCATTGGCCCAATGGTAGGTAACACTAGTCACCCATTGGTTAGAGCCGTACCAGCCTCCCCGAACAGGCGCCGGAATGTGGCGACTAGGGGCTTTTCACAGAACTTCATTGAAACCTACTCGTGGCAATAAGCCATTTTCTATTTCTAAGGTAGCTCCGCCAGGTTCGATTCCAGCTTGGGTCACTGTCTGTGCGAAGTCTGCACATCCTCCCCGTGTGTGCGAGGGTTTCCTCCGGGTGCTCCGGTTTCCTCCCACAGTCCAAAGATGTGCAGGTTAGGTGGATTGACCATGATAAATTGCCCGTAGTGTCCAAAATTGCCCTTAGTGTTGGGTGGGGTTACTGGGTTATGGGGATGGGGTGGAGTTGTTGACCTTGGGTAGGGTGCTCTTTCCAAGAGCCGGTGCAGACTCGATGGGCTGAATGGCCTCCTTCTGCCTGTAAATTCTATGTAAAGAGCCCGTGTGTTCCCCACAGCTCCCTTTCTGTACCTGAGCTGCTGGGGAAAGATCTTGTCTATTAAAGCCTTCAGTTTCGGACTACACTTCGCTTCTGTGGTCAATTGATAGTCAATTCTGTGGTCAATTGATAATGCATCACCTCCATTTCCCACCTCCGTTTACCACCCTCAAGGGCTGTTGTGGAGTCTCCAGAAATTGAAGATACATTCTCAGAACAATGATGCCAACAATACTCAGGAGCATAGGGACATTAAAAAAAATAATTTGTTTTCTTTTAACCTCTATTTTTATTAATTTTTAATATATTGGAGTTCGGCGGGGGGGGGGGGGCTAAAATTAAAAAGGCTGTTTGACTGACGGCCAGGTTGAATCCAATCTGGAGGCTTCTTTCCATTCCAATTGGCTATGGGAAGGGTGTCAAAGTGACTAGCACTGCTACCTCACAGCGCCAGGGACCCGGGTTAGCACTGCTGTCTCACAGCGCCAGGGACCCGGGTTAGCACTGCTGTCTCACAGCGCCAGGGACCCGGGTTAACTCTGCTGTCTCACAGTGCCAGGGACCCGGGTTAACACTGCTGTCTCACAGTGCCAGGGACCCGGGTTAACACTGCTGTCTCACAGTGCCAGGGACCCGGGTTAACACTGCTGTCTCACAGTGCCAGGGACCCGGGTTAACACTGCTGTCTCACAGCGCCAGGGACCCGGGTTAACACTGCTGTCTCACAGTGCCAGGGACCCGGGTTAACACTGCTGCCTCACAGTGCCAGGGACCCGGGTTAACACTGCTGCCTCACAGTGCCAGGGACCTGGGTTAACACTGCTGTCTCACAGTGCCAGAGACCCGGGTTAACACTGCTGTCTCACAGTGCCAGGGACCCGGGTTAGCACTGCTGTCTCACAGTGCCAGGGACCCGGGTTAACACTGCTGTCTCACAGTGCCAGGGACCCGGGTTAACATTGCTGTCTCACAGTGCCAGGGACCCGGGTTAACACTGCTGTCTCACAGTGCCAGGGACCCAGGTTAACACTGCTGTCTCACAGTGCCAGTGACCCGGGTTAACACTGCTGTCTCACAGTGCCAGTGACCCGGGTTAACACTGCTGCCTCACAGTGCCAGGGACCCGGGTTAAAACTGCTGTCTCACAGTGCCAGGGACCTGGGTTAACACTGCTGCCTCACAGTGCCAGGGACCCGGGTTAACACTGCTGTCTCACAGTGCCAGGGACCCGGGTTAACACTGCTGTCTCACAGTGCCAGGGACCCGGGTTAACACCGCTGCCTCACAGTGCCAGGGACCCGGGTTAGCACTGCTGTCTCACAGTGCCAGGGACCCGGGTTAGCCCTGCTGTCTCACAGTGCCAGGGACCCGGGTTAGCACTGCTGTCCCACAGTGCCAGGGACCCGGGTTAACACTGCTGTCTCACAGTGCCAGGGACCCGGGTTAGCACTGCTGTCTCACAGTGCCAGGGACCTGGGTTAACTCTGCTGTCTCACAGTGCCAGGGACCCGGGTTAACACTGCTGCCTCACAGTGCCAGGGACCCAGGTTTAATGCCTGCCTCGGTTGTCTGTGTGGAGTTTGCACATTCTTCCCGTGTCTTCCTCCGGGTGCTCCACAGTCCAAAGGTGTGCAGGTGGATTGGCCCTGATAAAATTTGCCCTTAGTGTCTAAAAGGTTAGGTGGGGTTACGAGGATAGGGTGGAGAGCGTTGGCTTCAATAGGGTGCTCTTGCCAGGAGCCGGTGCAGACTCAATGGGCCGAATGGCCTCCTTCTGCACTGTAACTTCTATGATCTATGATCAAATTGGTGGAAATCCCGAAATGTTTATATATCGCCCCTGGATCCACTTTCACGCCCTCTTTTCTTTTTCCCACAGCTGGTATTCCGTGGCTGGAGGTTGCTGTGGTTGGGCTGACTCTCGCTGTGGTGGTGGTTATGATGATCGCGTTAGTGGTACTGTGGTGAGTAGCAGAGGTTGGACCTAATGGCGAGGAGGAGTGTGCAGACTGCTCCCTGTGTGGACACACTGATGTGTTGGAAGACAGGAGGAATTAAACCTCCATCAAACCTTGGATAGATGGCCATGGAATTGAGAGATTAGACTGAGAGTTAGTTAAACATCTAATCTAATCCCATCCGTATCACCCTCTTTTCCTTTCTGTTCTGTATTTGTTGTTGCTGCGAAGAGGAAAGGAAGTAGAGGTGCCGCACTTTAAGTTTGTAAAAACACAGTTTATTCAGAGATGTGAGCAGTTTTGGGGCCCCGTATCTAAGGAAGGATGTGCTGGGGCCTTGGAGAGGGTCCAGAGGAGGTTCACAAGAATGATCCCTGGAATGAAGAGCTTGTCTAATGAGGAACGGGTTGAGGACTCTGGGTCTGTACTCGTTAGAGTTTAGAAGGATGAGGGGGGGGATCTTATTGAAACTTACAGGATACTGTGAGGCCTGGATAGAGTGGACGTGGAGAGGATGTTTCCGCTTGTTGGAAAAACTAGAAGCAGCGGGCACAGCCTCAGACTGAAGGGACGATCGTTTAAAACTGAGATGAGGAATTTCTTAAGGGTTATGGGAAAAAGGCAGGAGAATGGGGATGGGAAACATAGCCATGATTGAATGGAGGTGCAGACTCGATGGGCCGAATGGCCTAATTCTGCTCCTATATCTTATGGTCTACAGAGTTAGATGGTGAACTCCCCATCAGCTGGGACACGATCTGCTGACATCACTGCATATCATGTGACATTTCACCAGCCAATAGTGTTACTCGAATACGTAACACCCTTTCCGTTTACTCCTTTAGAGCTAGCAGCTTTTCTATTAAACACTTAAACAACAGACCCAACACAATAGTCATGACATCAGTATGTTATTATGGGCGGCACGGTGGCCTAGTGGTTAACCTTGTTGCCTCACGGCGCCGAGGTCCCAGGTTCGATCCCGGCTCTGGGTCACTGTCAATGTGGAGTTTGCACATTCTCCCCGTGTCTGCGTGGGTTTCACCCCCACAACCCAAAGATGTGCAGGGTAGGTGGATTGGCCACGCTAAATTGCCCCTCAAGTGGAAAAAATGAATTGGGTACTCTAAAATAAAAAATAATAAATAAAAAGAAATAAATAAATAAAATCAGTAAGATCCCCCCTTCAATCTTCTAAACTCCATCGAGTACAGACCCAGAGTCCTCAACAGTTCCTCATACGACAAGCTCTTCATTCCAGGGATCATTCTTGTGAACCTTCCTCTGGATCCCCTCAAAGGCCCAGCACATCCTTCCTTAGATACGGGACCCAGATCACGGAAGTGTCTTCTTTTTTTTAATAAATTTAGATTACCCAATTATTTTTTCTATTAAGGGGCAATTTAGCGTGGCCAATCCACCTACCCTGCACATTTTTGGGTTGTGGGGGCGAAACCCTCGCAGACACGGGGAGAATGTGCAAACTCCACACGGACAGTGACCCAGAGCCGGGATCGAACCTGGGACCTCAGCGCCGTGAGGCGGTTGTGCTAACCACTAGGCCACCGTGCTGCCCTTCGGAAGTGTCTTCTTGTTCACTTGTTGGCCGTGCTTCTTGTGAAACGAATTCAGGATCTGTCTCTGCGATTCTGCAGTGACAGATTGAATAATTTCTGCAGTGGGAGATCTCAGTTCTGTAGTCCATACGCCCCAATGTGAATATTCCTGGTGAAGACTACATTCGCTTTCTGAAGCAAATAATTGGTCAGCGTAGCGCTGCCGTTCATTGTCTGTTTGAACAGTTTGAGGTATCGGACTGTCTTGGCTGGAATGATGGCTGGAGTCCATTCTTCACCGCTGGTATGATTTCTAACTAGAACACGCTCTCCACAGTTGAAGACTCTTCTCTTCACGTTTTGCTCTCTGTGGTAAACCACTGTTGCACCTATATTAGGTGATGTATGGTAGGACCTGTACTACAGGTACGTCGGTAGTCCCTGCCCGGTAGGCGGAGTATAAATGTGTGTGTCCTCCATGCTGCAGCCATTTCGCCAGCTGCTGTGGGAGGCCACGCATCTTCGAGCAATAAAGCCTCAGTTGTATTCAACTCTCACCTTTGTGCAATTGATCGTGCATCAATTTATTGCTCTAAGATTTTCAAAAGATGGACCTCCGTATCGAACCGGATCGCCTGCAGCAACATCCGCAATCAAGCGACGCCAAAAGGGACTTTCAGCACTGGCTAGCTTGTTTCGAGGCGTACATCAACTCAGCGCCAAACCCTGTTCCGGAGGCTCAGAAAATACAGATCCTGTTCTCGAGGCTGCGCTCCAGCATCTTTCCGCTGATCCAGGACGTGCCAAACTCCGCCGAAGCCTTGGCGCTTCTCAAAGAGAATTACGCTCAGAAGGTGAACACGTTCTTCGCCAGGCACGTGCTCGCCACTCGCTCTCAACTCCCTGGTGAGTCCATAGAAGACTTCTGGCGGGCCCTAATCCCACTAGGCCGGGACTGTGACTGTCAGGCCGTTACGGCCACGGAACATTCTAACCTCCTCATGCGGGACGCGTTTGTTACGGGGATTGGGTCGGACCTCATACGGCAGCGACTGTTAGAAGGGGCCACGCTCGATCCCGCAGAGACAGAGAAGCTAGCGCTCTCTATGACAGTCGCCTCGCGCAATGTTCAGGCCGACACCCCCAGCCGCGCGGCCCACCCCTCCTACGCATCGTGGACCCCACAGACGGCCGCCCCAGCGGGGGCCTTACCCAGCCAATACGCCTGCGTCACGCGCCACCCAGCGAACCCAGGGGGGTCCCCGATGTTACTTTTGCAGCCAGCAGAAAGACCCCCGCCAATGCTGCCCGGACCGCGCTGCCCTTTGTAAGGCTTGGGGTAAGAAGGGGCATTTCGCCGCATTGTGCCAGGCCCGCGCAGTTGCTGCTATCGCCCCCCACCCCCCTCATTTACGGACAATGGCCGCCATCTTCACCTCCCCGCGCGGCCAGTGGGCACCGCCATCTTCCCCTCGGCGCAACACGTGTGGCCCATGGGCGCCGCCATTTTGTTCTCAAGATCTTCAGGCGCCGCCATCTTGTCTCCCCCACGGCACATGGATACCGCCAGCGTTCCAGGACCTGTGCCTCCCGGGCTGCCCATCATCCGACACCAGCGACGACCGACCACGACTCGCCTCACTGACCATCGACAAGCCTCGGCCGCAGATCCTGGCCACGCATCGTCCAGCTTTAAAATCAACGGACACGTGACCTCTTGCCTGCTGGACTCCGGGAGCACCAAAAGCTTCATCCACCCGGATACGGTAAGGCGCTGCTCCCTCGCGGTACACCCCACCAATCAAAGAATCTCCCTGGCCTCCGGATCCCATTCCGTGGCGATCAGGGGGTTCTGTACGGTCACACTCACGGTCTAGGGCGTAGAATTCAGCGGCTTCCGCCTCTACGTCCTCCCTAACCTCTGCGCTGCCCGACTACTTGGCCTGGACTTCCAGTGTAACCTCCAGAGCCTAACCCTGAAATTCGGCGGGCCCCTACCACCCCTTACTGTGTGCGGCCTCGCGACCCTAAAGGTCGATCCGCCTTCCCTCTTCGCAAATCTAACCCCGGATTGCAAACCCATCGCCACCAGGAGCAGACGGTACAGCAACCAGGACAGGACCTTCATCAGGTCCGAGGTCCAGCGGCTGCTTCGGGAAAGCATCATCGAGGCCAGCAACAGCCCCTGGAGAGCCCAAGTGATAGTAGTTAAAACTGGGGAGAAACACAGGATGGTCGTGGACTACAGTCAGACCATCAATCGGTACACGCAGCTCGACGCGTACCCCCTGCCTCGCATATCTGATATGGTCAATCAGATTGCACAGTACCGGGTCTTCTCAACTGTAGACCTAAAATCCGCCTACCACCAGCTCCCCATCCGTAAATCGGACTGTCCATACACGGCCTTCGGGGCAGACGGCCGCCTCTATCACTTCCTCAGGATTCCCTTCGGAGCCACCAATGGGGTCTCTGTCTTCCAAAGGGAGATGGGCCGAATGGTCGACCGGTACGGATTGCGGGCCACCTTCCCATACCTAGACAACATCACCATCTGCGGCCATGATCAGCAGGACCACGATGCCAACCTTGCCAAATTTCCCCACACCGCCACTCTCCTCAATCTCACCTACAACAAGGAGAAGTGTGTGTTCAGCACAACCCGCTTAGCCATCCTCGGCTATGTGGTCCAGAACGGAGTTCTGGGGCCCGATCCCGACCGCATGCGCCCCCTCATGGAGCTCCCCCTCCCCCACTGCCCCAAGGCCCTCAAACGTTGCCTGGGGTTCTTTTCCTACTACGCCCAGTGGGTCCCAAACGATGCGGACAAGGCCCGCCCACTCATACAGTCCACCCATTTTCCCCTGACGGCCGAGGAACAACAGGCCTTCGCCCGTATCAGAGCCGATATAGCCAAGGCTGCGATGCCGCAGCAGACGAGACACTGCCCTTCCAAGTAGAAAGCGACGCATCAGACGTCACCCTAGCCGCCACCCTCAATCAGGCAGGCAGACCCGTGGCATTCTTTGCCCGCACCCTTCATGCCTCAGAAATTCGGCACTCATCCGGCGAAAAGGAGGCCCAAGCCATCGTTGAAGCTGTGCGGCATTGGGGACATTACCTGGCTGGCAGGAGATTCATTCTCCTCACTGACCAACGGTCAGTAGCCTTCATGTTCAATAACACACAGCGGGGCAAGATCAAGAATGATAAGATCTTGAGGTGGAGAATCGATCTCTCCACCTACAATTACGAGCTTTTGTATCGCCCCGGTAAGCTCAACGAGCCCCTAGACGCCCTCTCTCGAGGTACATGTGCCAGCGCACAAGTAGACCGACTCCGGGCCCTTCACAACAGCCTTTGTCACCCGGGGGTCACTCGGTTGTACCATTTTATAAAACCCGCAATCGGCCCTACTCCGTTGAGGAAGTGCGGACAGTCACCAGGGACTGCCAGGTCTGTGCGGAGTGCAAGCCGCACTTCTACCTAGCTGGACCGTGCGCGCCTGGTCAAGGCCTCCCACCCCTTTGAGCGCCTCAGCGTGGATTTCAAAGGGCCCCTCCCCTCCACCGACCGTAACACGTATTTTCTCAGTGTGGTCGATGAGTACTCCAGGTTCCTCTTCGCCATCCCATGCCCCGACATGACGTCTGCCACCGTCATCAAAGCCCTCAACACAATCTTCGCTCTGTTGGGCTTCCCCGCCTACATCCACAGTGACAGGGGATCCTCATTCATGAGCGATGAGCTGCGTCAGTTCCTGCTCAGCAGGGGTATCGCCTCCAGCAGGATGACCAGCTACAACCCCCGGGGAAACGGGCAGGTAGAGAGGGAGAACGGGACGGTATGGAGGGCCGTCCAGCTGGCCCTACGGTCCAGGAACCTCCCAGCCGCTCGCTGGCAGCAGGTCCTCCCTGACGCGCTCCATTCCATTTGGTCGCTACTGTGCACCGCAACTAACAGTACACCCCATGAACGTGTTTTTGCCTTCCCTAGGAAGTCCACATCCGGGGTGTCACTCCCGACTTGGCTCGCAGCTCCAGGACCCATCCTGCTCCGTAGGCACGTCCGGCTCCACAAGGCAGACCCGTTGGTGGAGAGGGTGCAGCTGCTCCACGCAAGCCCCCAGTATGCCTACATGGCATACCCCAACGGCCGCCAAGATACTGTCTCCCTCAGGGACCTGGCACCAGCAGGTTCCCCACACACACACCTCCCTGGCCCGGCGCCACCCTCTCCACTCCCAGCAGCAACCCCCCCCCCCCCCAGGACCATCCGTCCTCCTCCTGCCCAAGCCGAGGATGAAGAGGATTTCGGCACACTCCCGGAGTCACCAAAGACCAGACCAGCACCGGCATCGTCACCGCCACTACGTCGCTCCCAGCGGCACATCAAGGCCCCGGACCGGCTAAACCTCTAACTGATCCATGAACTTCAAAAGACTTTTTTTTTTCTCTCCAATATTGTAAATGTATAACTCATTTGTTGTATATAGTTCTCCACCACCCCCGCCGGACTCAATTTTAACAGGGGGTGAATGTGGTAAACCACTGTTGCACCCATATTAGAGGATGTATGGTAGGACCTGTACTACAGGTACATCGGTAGTCCCTGCCTGCTGGCTCCGCCCAGTAAGCGGAGTATAAATATGTGTGTCCTCCATGCTGTAGCCATTTCGCCAGCTGCTGTGGGAGGCCACACATCTTAGAGCAATAAAGCCTTAGTTGTATCCAACTCTAGTCTTTGTGCAATTGGTTGTGCATCACTCTCTGCTAACCATCTATGTTCAATGGTGCCGCCCGACAATTTCTGAAGTTGTAGATGGCATCAAGAATTGGGTTCTCAATATCCTCTTGAACAGTCGCATTGCTGGTGGGATTTGCGTTGTTGAATGCGCAAAATGTCTCCGTGACATTAGAAAGTTGTTAACACGTCTGGGTGAAGAACCTTGATCTCTCAATGCCTTTGCTGTGTGTTTGAGCGATTGAGCAGAGCATTTAGCCAACCTGTTGGTTGCTGGGTGATATGGAGCAGATTTAATATGGTGGATACCAATCCTCTTCAAGTAATCTTCGAACTTTGTTGATGTAAATTAAGTTCTGTGGTCACTGACAAGTTGCTCTGGCCTTCTGAATCTTGAGAATACCTCTTCTAGCCTCTCTATGGTCTGTTCGGTTCTTATGCATTTGATGATTGCGACTTCTGGATACTTTAAGTGTGTGTTAATCGTCACCAAGAACACGTGTCCTTCAATTGGCCCAGCGTAGTCAATATCAATTGGCTGCCATGGCTGTGTGGGCCATTCCCACGGGGGGCAAAAGTTGCAGGGATGGAGTTTCCCTCATGTAGCGCAGAATTGGCATAGCCCCACCTTCTCCTCAATCTGGGCTACTCGACATCCCCTCCACTGCTGGTAAACTTGCAGTGGGGACTGGGCGGACGGGTAGGTGGTGGGCACGCTGGATGCCCCCCCACCTTTAAACCCTCTGCTGGAGGAGTGTTAAATCACGCCTACTGTCACTTCGACAGGCAGCAAGTCTTTGTTCCTCACTCACCTTAAAACTCTGTCTTTTTGACGTTAGAACCTTTACTTTTACCTTCTCCTAGCCTATGACAAGACTTATTATAATTCTCCACATACTCATAGAATCCCTACAGTGCAGAAGGAGGCCATTCGGCCCATCGAATCTGCACCGACCCTCTGAAAGAGCACCCTACCCAAACCCACTGTGCTGAAGACCATTTTTATTTAGTTTCTGCTGCAGAATAGTAAATGTCTCCAATGCCACAGTGTATTTAATGTGAACATGTTTAGTTTGGATGTTGGTTCAGCTCCTCCATCAGTTCAGTTATTGCCCCTGTTGTTTCGCAGCGTCAATGGTCAAGTCATTGCTACGTATTAATTGTTCAATTTACCAAATGTTTTTCCATCAGGAAGTACAGAAAGGAACGGAGGATACGGTTAAAGAAATGGTCACACATTTCCAGCGACCAAATCATACCGCTGGAGGGCGATGAGAACAACAGCATTAATCTCAAGGTAAACGTGCTCAGAAACATTGGCACGTACAAAGGGAGTCTGTGAAAGCTCACAGTCAGCCTTGTAGTGATCGTAGATTTACTAGATACAAAACAACTGAGCAAACACCAGAGGGCGAGCTATAAATACACCGGGACAGGATGTACAATTTTCTTTAACGATGTACAGAAAATATGTAAAGAGAAAAAGGGGGATGTGGTGATCACAAGTTAACTAGATACAAAACAACTGAGCAAACACCAGAGGGAGAGCTATAAATACACCGGGACAGGATGTACAATTTTCTTTAACGATGTACAGAAAATATGTAAAGAGAAAAAGGGGGATGTGGTGATCACAAGTTAACTAGATGCAATACAACTGAGCAAACACTAGAGGGGGCACGGGAGAGCCATATAAATAGACGGGGACAGGAAGTGAGGACACACTTCACAGAGGGCAGAACTTGGAGCAGGACAGACACACACCCACACCAGCTAGGAGCACTGAAGGTAACCTTAGGAAACAGCTCTGAAGAGAGAACGAACTCACAATAAAGCATCTTCTCCACATTTGAGACTACAAGCTTTATTAAGACACGAGTAACAACACAAGCCTGTGTGCTTCAAGTAAGTCTTCCAGGCTGCACAGATAGTTAAAGACGAGGGGCGCAGTCTGACCAAATTGGAACAGAGACAAGTGACGAGTGCGTTCGCCGGATGTTTCCTGTTATATACACGAGGGAGCTCCGTTCGACTGGAGTCCCAATCTCTCGGCCTCCTGACAGGACCACGCTCCCGCCCAAAGCCCCAACTCAGCTATAAACGGGTCTGGCCCCACCTCACAGACACATGGGCGCCCTCGGGCCCGACCGCCACCACGGGGAAAATGTCAGACTGGCACCTTGGCGTTGCCACCCTGGCAGCGCCCTTGCCAGCTGGCAGTGCCACCTGAGCACCTTGTCAGGGCCAATGCAAAAGCACCCAGGTAGCATCAGCAGTGCCAGGGTGCCAACTTCCCCCAGAGGGCAAGCATTCGGAGGCCTCCGACCCCCTGGGGGACCCGGACAAGTGTCGTTCCCTCGGGTCACCATTTGTGGAGACCAGCACTGAACGTCATTCTCCAAGGTCTCAGAGACAAAGGGGTTAGACCCCAACGCTTGGGGTAGATCAGGGGAGAGCCTATTAGAGTGAGACTAGCGGTCTCACTCTAATATGCAGATTTGCAAAATGGTAATCCTGCCCACAATGGGCAGGATTCGGATTGCGACGTCTCGCGGGAACTGATGCAATCTCGCCAGGTGTAGCGAGCCGGGGAGATTCTGGAAGTGAGAATTCTCACCATCTATCGGCAGCGCCGCATCGCCCTTTGGGCGGTAATGCGGCCGGTAGATCGCGCCCGCGATTTGATCCAAGATGCTTCCATCATGGGGTGTGGGTGTTGCGTGGCCCAGATCTAATTGCCCTTGAACGGAGTAGCTTGCGAGGCCGTTTCAGAGGGCAGATCAAAGCCCAGCACATCGCTGTGGGCCGAGAATCACATGCAGGCCGGACTGGGTAAGGGTGGCAGATTTCCTGTGGCTTAGCGACATTGATTTTCTTTTGGGACAATCAAGAATGGGCATCATTAATGAGGTTCGTTTTCAATTCCAGCTTTTTATTAATTTGCCGTGGTGGGAATAGTCTCCGAGATTCCTGGCCCAGTGATGTCATCACAGTCAGGATGCATTGGAGAACAACCCAGCTTTACCGACCTAACCATGTGACTAAAATCCCCCAATGCTGGAAACATTTGGGTGAATCTCACCTGCAGCCTTTCAAAGACCCCCCCCAACGTCCTTCTTAAAGTGCGGCAGTCAGAACACCACGCAATGGGCGGGATTCTCTCTCAACGGGAGTATAAGTGCCAACTCCGGAGTAAAAACCGGAGTGTTTTACTCCGCCGTCGGCGCCTCTTTCCAGACCCCTATTCTCCCCCCTCCGTGGGGCGTGGCGTGATTTGCGGGGGCGGGGCCTCGGTGCTGCGCATGCACACTTGGGCCAGCTCAATCCTGCACATGCGCGGGGAACTTCTTACCCGCGCCGGCCCCGACTCAACGTGGGGTCGGTGTTCAGGGACCGGCCGGGGCAGCAAGTAGGCCCGGAGGGGGAGAGGCTGGCCTGCCGATTGGTGGGCCTCGATCACGGGCATGCCCCCCCCCCCCCCCGGTGAAGGAGCCCCCCTCACAGGCAGCCCCCCCCTGAGCCTTCCCGCAGAATTCCCGCCGGCAGCGACCAGGATGAACGACACTGGCGGGACTCTGTCGTATCGGAGCGGCCGCTCGGCCCACCCGGGCCGGAGAATCGGCGGCCCCGCTAATTCCAGCGGCCGGCGCCGCGCAAATGGCGGCGATTCTCCGCACCTCGGGCGTCGGGGTGTCGTAGCGTGGTTGCTCCGATTCTCTGGCCTGGCTCGGGGCTCGGAGAATCGCCCCCAATACTCCAGCTATGATCGGACCAAAGTTTTATAAATGCCCGGCATAAACCTTCCTGCTTTTGTATTCAGCACCTCTATTAATGAAGCACAAGGTCGTACATGCTTTGCTAACCACCCTCTCTCATAGAACATACAGTGCAGAAGGAGGCCATTCGGCCCATCGAGTCTGCACCAACCCATTTAAACCCTCACTTCCACCCTATCCCCGTAACCCAATAACCCCTCCTGACCTTTTTGTTTGGACACTAAGGGCAATTTATCATGGCCAATCCGCTTAACCCGCATGTCTTTGGATTGTGGGAGGAAACCGGAGCACCCGGAGGAAACCCACGCAGACACGGGGAGAGCGTGCAGACTCCACACAGACAGTGACCCAGTGGGACCCTGGCGCTGTGAAGTCACAGTGCCGTCACTTGTGTTACCGTGCATGTCCTGCCTCATTCAGAGGCCTGTATACATGCATCCCCAGGTCCCTGTGTTCCTACACACACACACACACACACATACACAAAACCACGCCAATGGCCTGAATTTTTTTCCTCATGGTTGACTGCATTCTCTAAGCCGATCTACGTCTTTTTGCAGTGGATTTGAACCACTCTCACTGTTTGCCACTCCTCCCAGTTTAATATCATTGGCAATTTTGAAATATCCAAGTCATTATACATCTGCAAAAATGCAATGATCCAGGAACTGGGCCTTGAGGAACACCATTGTCTACCATCCTCCAGTCTGAAAAGTAACTATTTACCACGACTTGCTGTTTTCTATCCTTAAGCCAAAGTTTTATCCAAGCTGACACTGACCTTCCTATTCCACCACCACCAGGCATAGAAAGTGCGAACCCGAGTTGGCCATTGTGCCCTTCGAACCTGCTCCGCCATTCAATATGACCACAGCCGATCCTCTATCTCACTACCATATTCCTGCTTTCTTCCTATTTTTCTTCAGTAGCAGCACGGTAGCATGGTGGTTAGCATAAATGCTTCACAGCTCCAGGGTCCCAGGTTCGATTCCCGGCTGGGTCACTGTCTGTGTGGAGTCTGCACGTCCTCCCCGTGTGTGCGTGGGTTTCCTCCGGGTGCTCCGGTTTCCTCCCACAGTCCAAAGATGTGCGGGTTAGGTGGATTGGCCATGCTAAATTGCCCGTAGTGTCCTAAAAAGTAAGGTTAAGGGGGGGTTGTTGGGTTACGGGTATAGGGTGGATACGTGGGTTTGAGTAGGGTGATCATGGCTCGGCACAACATCGAGGGCCGAAGGGCCTGTTCTGTGCTGTACCCATACCCCTCCAGGCCAATAACATCCAAATATTTATCTATCTCTTTCTCGAATACACTCAGTGATTTGTCCTCCACATCCCTCAGTGTGGTGGAGAATTCCACAGGTTCCCCACCCTTTGAGTGAGATTTTTCCTCATCTCTGTCCCGGAATGATCTACCCAGGAACCTGAGACCCCTGCTTCAAGATTCCCCAACCCGGGAAAACATCCTCCCGTATCTAGTCTGTCCAGCCTTCTTCGAATTTTATCCGTTTCAATCGGATCGCCTCTCACCCTTCTAAATTCCAGTGAATACAGGCCCAATCGAACCAATCTCTCTTCATACGACAGTCATGCGAAGCCCGGTATCAACCTAGTGAACCTCTGCTGCATCCCCTCTCTGACAAGCGTGTCCTTTCTTAGGTAGGGAGCCCAAAACTGCCCACAATACTCCAGGTGTGGTTTCAACACCATCCATGATGTCATGGACTGTTGATGATGTCATGGACGGACTCCCCCCCGGGGAACATGTTTAGATACATGCAGGTGAGGGCGTTTGCCAGGCGGCAGGTGGAGGGGTTCCCCTTGCTGCCCCCACGTGGGGTACGGGACAAGGTGCTCTCAGGGGTGGGGTCGGAGGAGGGAGGATTTCGGACATATACCGGGTGATGCAGGAGGTAGACGAGGCCTCGGTGGAGGAACTGAAGGGTAAATGGGAAGAGGAGCTGGGTGAGGAGATTGAGGAGGGGACGTGGGCGGATGCCCTGGAGAGAGTGAATTCCTCCTCTTCCTGTGCGAGGCTTAGCCTCATACAGTTCAAGGTGCTACATAGGGCCCACATGACCGGGACGAGGATGAGTAGGTTTTTCGGGGGCGAAGACAGGTGTGCTGGGTGCTCGGGGAGCCCAGTGAACCATGCCATATGTTCTGGGCATGCCCAGCGCTGGGGGAGTTTTGGAAGGGGGTAGCAAGGACGGTGTCGAGGGTGGTGGGATCCAGGGTCAAGCCAGGCTGGGGACTCGCAATTTTTGGTGTTGCAGTGGAGCCGGGAGTGCAGGAGGCGATAGAAGCCGGTGTTCTGGCCTTCGCGCCCCTAGTAGACTGGCGGAGGATCTTGCTTCAATGGAAGGATGCGAGGCCCCCAAGCGTGGAGGCCTGGATCAATGATATGGCGGGGTTCATCAAATTGGAGAAGGTGAAATTTGCCCTGAGGGGATCAGTACAGGGGTTCTTTAGGCGGTGGCAGCCTTTCCTGGACTTCCTGGCGGAATGGTAGGGAAATAGGCCGGGGGGGGGGGGGGGGGAGATGATGTCATGGACTGTTGATGATGTCATGGACTGTTGCTCTGTTGATGATGTCATGGGCAGCACGGTAACACAGTGGTTAGCACAGATGCTTCACAGCTCCAGGGTCCCAGGTTCGATTCCCGGCTTGGGTCACTGTCTGTGCGGAGTCTGCACGTTCTCCCCGTGTCTGCGTGGGTTTCCTCCGGGTGCTCCGGTTTCCTCCCACAGTCTAAAGATGTGCAGATTAGGTGGATTGGCCATACTAAATTACCCCCTAGTGTCCAGGGATTTGCAGGTTAGGTAGGGTGGTTCAGTAGGTTACAGGGATAGGATGGGGGAATGGGACTTGGTAAGGTGCCGACTCGATGGGCCGAATGGCCTCCTTCTGCACTGTAGAAATTCTATGGCCTCCTCCTTCTCAACTTGTGATAAAAGCCTTGTCCTCCGCTGGAGACAGAGTTAGGGAGCACGTTAGCAAGACGCAGACTCTCTCCGCGGTATCTGTGACTAACCCACACTCTCTTGTATCTCCAGATTGAAGAGGACAAGAGAAAAGAAAGTATTGAGCCTTTATGGAGAGCAAAATACGACAAAAAGGTACTGTGGCTTGGTTTTAAAATTCTCATCCCTGTTTTTGAAATCCATCCAGGGCCTCATCCCTTCGCACACTGTTACTTCCTCCAGCCCTACAATCCTCCAAATTCTCGACACTCCTCCAATTTCCATCAGTCCACCATTGGCACCTGTGCCATTGGCAGTCATAGCCTGAAGCATTGGAATCCCCTCCCCAAAATATAGATAGATTGGAGAGTTGGGCAGAGAAATGGCAGATGGAGTTCAATCCAGGCAAATGCGAGGTGATGCATTTTGGAAGATCAAATTGAAGAGCGGACTATACAGTCAATGGAAGGGTCCTGGGGAAAATTGATGTACAGAGGGATCTGGGAGTTCAGGTCCATTGTACCCTGAAGTTGGCAACGCAGGTTGATAGAGTGGTCAAGAAGGCATACAGCATGCTTGCCTTCATCGGACGGGGTATTGAGTACAAGAGTCGGCAGGTCATGTTACAGTTGTATAGGACTTTGGTTAGGCCACATTTGGAATACTGCGTGCAGTTCTGGTCGCCACATTACCAGAAAGATGTGGATGCTTTAGAGAGGGTGCAGAGGAGGTTCACCAGGATGTTGCCTGGTATGGAGGGTGCTAGCTATGAAGAAAGGTTGAGTAGATTAGAATTGTTTTCATTGGAAAGACGGAGGTTGAGGGGAGACCTGATTGAGGTCTACAAAATTATGAGAGGCATGGACAGGGTGGATAGCAACAAGCTTTTTCCAAGAGTGGGGGTGTCAGTTACAAGGGGTCACGAATTCAAGGTGAGAGGGGAAAGTTTAAGGGAGATGTGCGTGGAAAGTTTTTTACGCAGAGGGTGGTGGGTGCCTGGAACGCTTTGCCAGCGGACGTGGTAGAGGCGGGCACGATAGCATCATTTAAGATGCACCTGGACAGATATATGAACGGGTGGGGAACAGAGGGAAGTAGATCCTTGGAAAATAGGCACCAGGGTTAGATAAAGGATCTGGATCGGCGCAGGCTGGGAGGGCCGAAGGGCCTGTTCCTGTGCTGTAATTTTCTTTGTTCTTCTTCTTTAAACCTCTCCACATTTCCTTTAACGCCAAGCTCCTCCTTTAAAATGCTCCTTAAAACCTATCTCTATGAGTAAGCATTTGGACGCCAGTCCCAATATCTCCTTATGTGACTGAATGTCAAATTCTGTCAACTTTGTATTTATATATTCTTTTGATGAGATGGCGAGACCAGCATTTGTTGCCCGTCTCTCATTACCCTTGAACCAAGTGGCTCGCTCGGCCATTTCAGAGGGGGGCAGTTCAGAGTCAATCACGTCGCTGTGGGTCTGGAGTCACGTGTAGGCCAGACCGGGTAAGGACGGCAGATTTCCTTCCCTAAAGGACATTGGTGAATCAGATGGGGGTTTTTTTGCGACCAATCAGCAATGGTCACCATTACCGATGCTAGCTTTTAATACCAGATCAGTTTTTTATTAATTGGATTTAAATCCAGCAGTGGCCATGGGGTGGATTTGAACCTGTAACCCCAAAGCAGCAACCTGGGCCTCTGGGTGACATTACCACTGCGCCACCATCTCATAGAATTTACAGTGCAGAAGGAGGGCATTCGGCCCATCGAGTCTGCGCCGGCCCTTGGAAAGAGCACCCTATTTAAAAGCCCACACCTCCACCCTATCCCTGTAACCCAGGTAACCCCACCTCACCTTTTTTGTACACTAAGGGGAATTTTGCAAGGCCAATCGACCTACGCTTTGGACTGTGGGAGGAAACCGGAGCACCCGGAGGAAACCCACGCGGACACGAGGAGAACGTGCAGACTCCGCACAGACAGTGACCCAAGCGGGAATCGAACCTGGGACCCTGGAGCTGTGAAGCACAATACTAACCACTGCGCTACCGTGCTGCCTCCTCTAATGGCGAGAGCCTGTGGAGCATCTTGGGGCATTTTATTCCAATAAAGGTGATATATAAATACAAATTGTTGTCGCTACCCCCAATCCAAAAGTTCCAACAGTAGAATGTACAGTGTACGGTGTCGCAGTGATTAGCCTCACAGCACCAGGGACCTGGGTTCAATTCCGGTCCTGGGTCACTGTGTGGAGTTTGCATGTTCTCCCCGTGTCTGCGTGGGTTTCCTCCGGGCGCTCCGGTTTTCTCCCACAGTCCAAAAATTGCCCCTTAGTGTCCAGGGATGTGCAGATTACAGGGATAGGGCGGGGTAGCTATGGGTAGTGGTGCTCTTTTGAAGGGTCGGTGCAGACTCAATGGGCTGAATGGCCTCCTGCCCAGTAGGGATTCTGTTTCATACTATGAAACATGCTCAATATCATTGCCCACTGCCCAACTCCCAGCTACCTGGACGAGCACGCTCCAGGCTGCTTCCCCGCTACGGGAATAAGACATTCCTCGCAAGAACCATCGGGTTTGCAAACCTGAAATGCGTGCTGTCGAAGGATCACGGAGCGAAATATTATTTCCTTTTCTCTCCTCTTTCAGATTGTTGCCTTGAAGCAGCTGAAGCACAAAGATGGCAACTTCACTGTGAAGCAGAAGATCGAACTCAACCAGGTAAACCCCCCCCCCCCCCCCACCCCTCCACCTCCACCCGCCGTTCGCCCCGGGCCCCAGCGCACTGGGCTCCATTCGTAACAAACGCACGGAAAGAGAAAAAAAGAAAGATTTGTATTTCTAGGGCGCCTGTCGCAAAGTCTCCAGGCATTTCGTAGCCAATTTCAACACTTTTTCAATCGTAGGCAGTCTTATATCGATGGAAATGCAGCTGTCAATTTGCCCACAGCAAGCTCACACAGACAGCAATGAGCAATCAGCGATGCTGATTCATAGCATCGTGGAATGATGTCAGCGCAGAAGCAGGCCATTCAGCCCATAATGCCCGTGCCTGTCCTCCTCTTCCCCATCTTCCTTTTCAGATGGTGATTCAATTCCCCTTTTGAAAGCTCCGGCCTCCACCACGCTCTCAGACAGTGCATTCCCCATCCTAACTCCTCGCTGTGTGAAAATGTTTCCTCTCCTGCCTCCCTTGCTGCATCGGCCAATCACCGTAAACCTGAGCTCCCTGGTTCTTGATTCATCCCCTCTCGTCATCCCTGGGACCTTTCTCAAGAATCGTTTCTGCCCTCTCTCCGGTGTTTTCACATCTTTCCTGTAGTGTGCTGCCAGTCCTGAATGCAATTCACAACTTGAGGCCAAAGCTGTGAAGTTTAAAACACCGTCCTTGATTTCCTACTCTATGGCCCTGTTGATGAACCCCAGGATACGCTCTGCTTTATTAACCGCCCTCTTACTCTGTCCTACCATCTTCAATGATGTGGAGATGCCGGCGTTGGACTGGGGTGAGCACAGTAAGAAGTCTGTCAACACCAGGTTAAAGTCCAACAGGTTTGATTCAAACACGAGCTTTCGGAGCGCAGCTGCGCTCCGAAAGCTCGTGTTTGAATCAAACCTGTTGGACTTTAACCTGGTGTTGTAAGACTTCTTACAATGATTTATGCACATTGTTATGGGCCAGGGCTTAGAAACTCCAAAGAGTATTATGAAGTTGACCTGACCTACAACCTTTATGTTGAATTTGCCTCGGATGATCACAAACGCCTTCAACGCAGGCGTGATTCATCAGACTTCCTGGTGAAGGGGCTGGTTTAGCACACTGGGCTAAATCGCTGGCTTTGACAGCAGACCAAGCAGGCCAGCAGCGCGGTTCGATTCCCGTACCAGCCTCCCCAAACAGGCGCCGGAATGTGGCGACTAGGGGCTTTTCACAGTAACTTCATTTGAAGCCTACTCGTGACAATAAGCGATTTTCCCGAGGAACTTACTCCTGTGCTGTCCTTCTCGACAAGCTGCTGCCGCCGACATTTTAAACAAGAAAGTCGACGAACGGCTGCCCCCTCCGGGTGAACCCTAGCATTGATCCTCTTAAGGCGAACTTTATTTTCTCGAGACTGAGGAACCCAGCCATGTCACTAACCCAGGTCTCTACACTCGGGGGCTTCGAGCCCCTCCACATTAATAGGACCCGTCTCCGGGCTACCTGGGAGGCAAAGGCCAAGACGTCAGCTTCTTTCACTCCCTGAACTCCCGGATCGTCTGACACTCCAAAGATCGCCACCTCTGGACTCAGCACCACATGCATACCTAGCACCTTGGACATTGCTACACCATCATTTATGGCGCACTTGGGAGGCACGGTGGTTAGCACTGCTGCCTCACAGAACCAGGGACCCGGGTTCGATTCCGACCTCGGGCGACTGTGAGGAGTTTGCACATTATCCCCTTGTCTGTGTGGGTTTCCTCCGGGTGCTCCGGTTTCCTCCCTGTGGTGAATGTAACTCCGTAATTCACACTGTATTGTACATACATGAGACCATGCATTTGTAAGCGCAGTTGCGTTGCCCGACCACTAGGGGGAGTAGCGCTGGGAATGCTTAGGAGTTTGTACAGGGCTCCACTCTTGGCTCCGTCCACGACTTCTCCCCCTGGACTGCTGTATAAATACCAATGCTCAGAGCCAGTCGTTCAGTTCATCGAGAGTTCAACGTGTAACAGGCTGGCTCTGTTGTAAGTAGATTAAAACCACTGTTCGTATCTTAAAGCACGTGTCTAGTGAATTGATGGTTCCATCACTCCCACAGTCCAAAGATGTGCAGGTTAGGTGGATTGGCCGTGCTAAATTACCCATTACTGTCTAAAAGGTTAATTGGGGTTATGGGGTTAGGGAGGGGGGTTAGGAAGGGGGGTTAGGAAGGGGGTTAGGAAGGGGGTTAGGAAGGGGGTTAGGAAAGGGGTTAGGAAGGTGTTGCACGTTTTACTTGAGTGTAATTCGCGTTTATTGGAGTGTATTAACACGCCTCCGTTTAAAGGCCGTGTGCTTAACACTGCTAGGCTCTATATGTGTATTTTCAGCTCGGGAGTCGCCAGGTGTCGTATAAACACCTCACAAATATTCCAAGGTCAGGTTCAAAGTAATAAAACTATACACCGATTAGTAAGTTCCAAACGATTAGTATTTATTATCACAAATATAATAAATACGCATGCACACGCTAAGGGACTAAGCTACAACGAAACTAAGCGATCAGAATACTTAACTAAACAGGAACAGGCAAGGTCAGGGAGCGAGGCCTTCGTTTCGATCTTGGTCTGTAACCTTCAGAGAGTGTGCTGGTCGCTGGGGGTCTAGTGGGGCTGGTTCGCGTAGCGAGCGTCGTATTGTCACTTACGGTTCGGCGGCTGGTGCTCAACGGCTGGAGTCAGGATACAAGTCGAAGTTCTGGGTCGAAGTCAAAGCCGGAGCACAAAAACAGACCGGACCATGTGTGGGGGTCTATCTTTTATAGGGCCCCAATGTCCGTGCCTTTTTGGGGCGGGCTTTTACCTTCAGGTATCGATTGGATCAGCTCCCAATCGATATCTTTCGAATCCCCCAATGTGAGGGTCTCTCCTCGATGGAGGGGGCGGTCTCTATGGTCTCTTGTGGTGGATACCTTTGGTACCGCTCTGTCTGGACATCCACTTAAAGTATCTATTCAAACCCAAATGTTGCCATTGTGTGTGCCCAGATCTGGATTGCCTCATTAATATGCAAAGCGTTTTGCTATTAACACCTTTGGTTGAGATCTTCCACCTGGCCAGAAACTAGTTTTGCTGCGTGCAAAATGCTAATCAGTCTTTGCAGACTGCTTGTCTTGGCTAAACTGCTTTTTCCCTGCAGTCTTAGCAGTTCTCCATCTTGTTAGCCCAGTGTCCATCTTAGGTGGCTACAAAGGGGGTTAGGAAGGGGGGTTAGGAAGGGGGGTTAGGAAGGGGGTTAGGAAGGGGGGTTAGGAAGGGGGTTAGGAAGGGGGGTTAGGAAGGGGGTTAGGAAGGGGGTTAGGAAGGGGGTTAGAAGGGGGTTAGGAAGGGGGTTAGGAAGGGGGTTAGGAAGGGGGTTAGGAAGGGGGTTAGGAAGGGGGGTTAGGAAGGGGGGTTAGGAAGGGGGGTTAGGAAGGGGGTTAGGAAGGGGTTAGGAAGGGGGTTAGGAAGGGGGTTAGGAAGGGGGGTTAGGAAGGGGGTTAGGAAGGGGGTTAGGAAGGGGGTTAGGAAGGGGGTTAGGAAGGGGGTTAGGAAGGGGGTTAGAAGGGGGGTTAGGAAGGGGGTTAGGAAGGGGGGTTAGGAAGGGGGGTTAGGAAGGGGGTTAGGAAGGGGGTTAGGAAGGGGGTTAGGAAGGGGGTTAGGAAGGGGGTTAGGAAGGGGGTTAGGAGGGGGGTTAGGAAGGGGGTTAGGAAGGGGGTTAGGAAGGGGGTTAGGAAGGGGGTTAGGAAGGGGGGTTAGGAAGGGGGTTAGGAAGGGGGGTGTGGGCCTAGTTACGGTGCTCCTTCAAAGGGCCGGTGCAGATTCGATGGCATCCTCCTGCACTGTCGGGAGTCTCGGATTTTATTACATCCAAGGCACAATGTAAATTCATGTTGCTGTTGGAAGGTCTGAGTGCAACAAACAAGCCTTTGTAAGATGGCAGGGAGATGGCAATAAAAGCCAGCAGGATCCTGCCCTTGTGATACTCCAAGGCGTAGAGTTATACTTTTTAACACAATGTTGTGATCTGTCTGAACGAGTGATGGAAGTGGATTCAGTAATCGCTTTCTGATGGGGATTCGGTAAATGCTTGAAGGGTAAAAGTTTGCAGAGCCACGGGGAAAGGAGAGTGGAGAAATCCAAAGAGATAGCCCTGGTATGGTGGGCAGAATGGCCTCCATTTCCTGCTGTATCGTTCTGTTATTTAAGACTCATTTAAGATGCATCTGGACAGGTATATGAACGGGCGGCAACAGAGGGAAGTAGACCTTGGAAAATAGGAGACAGGTAGATTAAAGGATCTGGATCGGCGCAGGCTGGGAGGGCCGAAGGGCCTGTTCCTGTGCTGTAATTTTCTTTGTTCTTTGTTATTATTGAACAGCTCACTACAAAATTCTAAACAAAAGTATTTCTCTTTCAGCTGCTGCAAATTGATTATTATAATTTAACCAAATTCTACGGCACAGTCAAGTTTGACTTTGAGATATTCAAAGTGGTGGAGTATTGCGAGCGAGGCTCGCTGAGGGTGAGTCGGACGAGAGCCTCCTTCGCTTTAATCAGGGGCACTTCGGAATGGATGCTGCTTTCCCTCACTTGACGGTTAATAGATTTGCTCCTTGTGAATTGGAAGGGAGGAGATGGTGTGAGGCAGGTTGGAAAACAAATCCTGGTTCCAGGTGATTATCCAGTGGGTGTTTGATTAGGACACGATCAAGCTTGGCTGTGATGCCCTTGCAGTTGAGAATCCTGAGAGCACTGTTGACACACGAAGCATGTTTACTTGAGTATGGGTTTGGCAAGTGGCCCGCTTATCAAATCCAGGAAAAGCTTGGGGGAAGGGGGATGTATGCATTTGCATTTATATAGCAACTTTCATGACCTCAGCATGTGCCAATGTATTTTACGGTCACTTTTAAAGTGTTGTCACTGTGGTAATGTAGAGAATGCAGAAGCCAATCCCATAAAGAGCAATGCGATAACGACCAGATAGTCTATTTTAGTGATAATGATTGAGGGATGAATATTGGCCAGGACATTGGGATAACCCCTCTGATTTGTTAAACCTGATAGCCAGTTGGTGAAAGAGGAGGCCAGACGTGAAACTTTCCTAAGTTTCAGATTTATTCATAAAGTGAGACGTTGCAAATATCTGCAACCCACCAGCAGTGTAAATAAATGTCACCTTATATATAACATTCTTTTTCATGAAACAATCAGGTCATTGATGACTTGCATCAACCGATTCGATCTTGGAGATTTCCTTTTCTTCCAACATTCGTTTCTCGTTAGCAAGGTTAATCCTGAATCTTTTTTCACTTATACTTTTGAGTGAATGCTGTCCCACGTGGAACAACTATGTATTTAATGCTCATTTGGCCAACTGTTTTTAGTCGATCCTAAAACCTCCGCTAAATATTTGACAAATAGAATCCCAAAATACTCTGCTTTCACCAGAGCTAGTGTTACTGCAGCTAAAATACTTTTAAAAAACGTTTTTAAAAAACTTTTCTTAGCTTCCCTGGCTAAAACCTTTACTCAAGAGATTAAGTAGGTGAGTAGAGTCAATGACAGGACATAGGTTTAAGGTGAAAGGGGCAAAGTTTAGAGCAGATGTGTGAGGCAAGAGGGTGGTGAGTGCCTGGAACGCGCTGCCTGGGAAGGTGGTGGAAGCAGTTATGAAAGCCACGTTTAAGAGACATCTTGACAAATATATGAATAGGATGGGAGTAGAGGGATACGCACCCCAGAAGTGCATAAGGTTTCTGTTCAAACAGGCATCATGGTCGGCGCAGGCTTGGAAGGCCGAAGGGCCTGTTCCTATCCTGTATTGTTCTTTGATCGAGTGTATGGGGAGTGTGGTTAAAGAACAAAGAACAATACTGTGGTGAATGTATTACTGCTACCATTCACCATTGTATTACATTACATTGTATTATGTTGATGCCCCTGTGGGCTCCGCCTCTGGCTCCGCCCCTCGGGGGTGGTATATAGATCTTCAGCCTGTAGGCGGCACTCAGTGCAGAGCAGTCACAGGCAGGCACAGTTCTAGCTGATTAAACCCACTGTTCACTTCAACTCTCCGTCTCGTGTGAATTGATGGTTGCATCAAGTACAGCACAGGAGCAGGTCCCTCGGCCCTCCAAGCCTGCGCCGATCATGTGTCCTATCCAGACCAACCGCCTGTATCCTTCTATACCCCGTCTGTTCATCTGTCTATCTAGATAAGTCTTAAAGGTCGTTAACGTATCTGCCTCAACCACCTCACTTGGCAGCGCATTCCAGGCCACCACCACCCTCTGTGTAAATCTTCCCCCGCACATCTCCGCTGAACCTTTCCCCCCCTCACCTTGAACTTGTGCCCCCTTGTAATTGTCATTTCCGCCCTGGGAAAAAAACCTCCAACTGTTCACCCGATCTATACCCCTCATACTTTTATAAACTTCTGTCAGATCGCCCCTCAGCCTCTGTCTCTCTAGGGAGAAAAATCCCAGTTTATTCAATCCTCATAACTAATACCCTCCATACCAGGCGACACCCTGGTAAACCTCCTCTGTACTCTCCCCCAAAGCCTCTACGTCCTTGTGGTAGTGCGGTGACCAGAATTGGACACGGTATTTCAAATGTGGCCTAACCAACGTTCTATATAATTCTAGCATAATGTTTGAGCTTTTACACTCGATAACCTGTCCTGTGAAGGTAAGCATGCCAGATGCTTTCTTTACCACCATTCCCACCTGTGCTGCCACCTTTAAGGATCTGTTTTTTAAGAATGCGGTTGGAGATTAAGTGGGTGGGATAGAGCCTTTGATAAAGTGGGCAACGGAAGGAGCGTGTTTATCTGGACCCTTTCTAAATCTGTTTCGCTCCATACTCATGCAGTCGATAAATGAATGGGAACTAAATTTCAACTATATATCCGGTAAACTACTGGCGACCATATGAAATTGATCCAAATAAAACCAGCATCTGTTTACCTGATTCTGCTTTTGCATAGAATCAACTAGAACAGAAACAGGCCTTCCACCCAACAGGTTTCTATCGAAGATTATGCCCCACATAATCCTCCTCCCACCCCTCTTCATTCTATGCTATCCACATGCCCTGATATTACTTTCCCCTTCATGTTTATCCAGCCAAAAGGCCTCCTCTTGCTCCTATCTTCTATGTATCTATGTATTCCCCTTACATGGGCGGCACGATAGCATAGTGGTTAGCACTGTTGCCTCACAGCACCAGGGTCCCCGGTTCGATTCTGGCCTCGGGTGTCTGTGCGGAGTCTGCACGTTCTCCCCGTGTCTGCGTGGGTTTCCTCCGGGTGCTCCGGTTTCCTCCCACAGTCCAAAGACACGTGGGTTAGGTGGATTGGCCATGCTAAATTAGCCCTTAGTGTCCAAAAAAGGTTAGGTGATGTTACTGGGTTACAGGGATAGGGTGGAGGTGTGGGCTTGGGTAGGGTGCTATTTCCAAGGGCCAGTGCAGACTCGATGGGCCAAATGGCCTCATTCATCATTGTAAATTCTATGAAATAAAGATTATTATTATCATTATGTCACCTATGCTATTCACCTGAACATGACCCATGGAAGTCAGTTGCCGATTCTCGCCCCTATCTGAGTAAATAACTATCTCCCGATTTCCCTGTTGGCTTAATTAGAGGCTGTTTTCTATTTTTGGCCCACAGTTTTGGCTTCACCCAAAAGTGGAAACATTTATTCCACGCCCACCCTCTTTGAACCCCTTCACAAACTTAAAATACCTCGACAGAAGAAGTAAACAAGAAAGAACATTGTCGGGTGATCTATGGCAGCTGACCCCCCCACCCCCAGCAGCCGGTCACCCGCACCATTTGCTGTACCTGAACTGCATCAAGGGCCAAACCTCAATGGTCAAGGTGACTAAATTGATCTGTGAGGCAACACAGTAGCATGGTGGTTAGCATAAATGCTTCACAGCTCCAGTGGTCCCAGGTTTGATTCCCGGCTGGGTCACTGTCTGTGTGGAGTCTGCACGTCCTCCCCGTGTGTGCGTGGGTTTCCTCCGGGTGCTCCGGTTTCCTCCCACAGTCCAAAGATGTGCGGGTTAGGTGGATTGGCCAGGCTAAATTGCCCGTAGTGTCCTAAAAAGTAAGGTTAAGGGGGGGTTATTGGGTTACGGGTATAGGGTGGATACGTGGGTTTGAGTGGGGTGATCATGGCTCGGCACAACATTGAGGGCCGAAGGGCCTGTTCTGTGCTGTACTGTTCTATGTTCTAGGTGACTGTTGCTTGCTGCGGATGGCATGGTGTTGAATCTCTCTATTGTTTCCCTCAGGATGTTTTGAATGACACAGTATCGTACCCCGATGGCACCTTCATGGACCTGGAGTTCAAGATCTCGGTCATGTACGATATTGCAAAGGTCAGTGCCACCCCTGCAAATCCTCACGAGGAGATGTTTTCTGCGTCAACCTGATTGTCGAAAGATTGAAGATGGCCACCCAAAGCTTCAGGGTTAACCTTTTTCACTTTTTAAATTCAAATTTTTATCAAAAACAGTTTTTGCAAAACCGTACGCAACAACTAACACAACAAAGTAAATGTTAACCGTATATAAATAGAAAAGAACAATACAACGTAACAATTCCCCCCCCACCCCACCCACCCACCCCACCCCCCCACCCCCACCCCCCCCACAGATGTGTACATCTGTGTGTGTGTACATCTGTGTGTGTGTGTACATCTGTGCGTGTGTACATCTGTGCGTGTGTACATCTGTGTGTGTGTGTACATCTGTGCGTGTGTACATCTGTGTGTGTGTACATCTGTGTGTGTGTACATCTGTGTGTGTGTGTACATCTGTGTGTGTGTGTACATCTGTGTGTGTGTGTACATCTGTGTGTGTGTGTACATCTGTGTGTGTGTGTACATCTGTGCGTGTGTGTACATCTGTGCGTGTGTGTACATCTGTGCATGTGTGTACATCTGTGTGTGTGTGTACATCTGTGCGTGTGTGTACATCTGTGCGTGTGTGTACATCTGTGCGTGTGTGTACATCTGTGTGTGTGTGTACATCTGTGTGTGTGTGTGTACATCTGTGTGTGTGTGTACATCTGTGCATGTGTGTACATCTGTGTGTGTGTGTACATCTGTGCATGTGTGTACATCTGTGTGTGTGTGTACATCTGTGCGTGTGTGTGAATGTGTGTGTACATCTGGGTGTGTATGTGAATGTGCGTATGTCTCTGTGTGTGAATGTGTGTACATCTGTGTGTGTCTGATCAAATGAAGATGTCATTATTTACAGCTCCCAGGACAGGGACAGCACGGGGTTAGATACAGAGTAAAGCTCCCTCTACACTGTCCCCATCAATCACTCCCAGGACAGGGACAGCACGGGGTTAGATACAGAGTAAAGCTCCCTCTACACTGTCCCCATCAAACACTCCCAGGACAGGTACAGCACGGGGTTAGATACAGAGTAAAGCTCCCTCTACACTGTCCCCATCAAACACTCCCAGGACAGGTACAGCACGGGGTTAGATACAGAGTAAAGCTCCCTCTACACTGTCCCCATCAAACACTCCCAGGACAGGGACAGCACGGGGTTAGATACAGAGTAAAGCTCCCTCTACACTGTCCCCATCAAACACTCCCAGGACAGGTACAGCACGGGGTTAGATACAGAGTAAAGCTCCCTCTACACTGTCCCCATCAAACACTCCCAGGACAGGTACTACACGGGGTTAGATACAGAGTGAAACTCCCTCTGCACTGTCCCCATCAAACACTCCCAGGACAGGTACAGCACGGGGTTAGATACAGAGTGAAACTCCCTCGACTCTATCACCATCAAACACTCCCAGGACAGGTACAGCACGGGGTTAGATACAGAGTAAAGCTCCCTCTACTCTGTCCCCATCAAACACTCCCAGGACAGGTACAGCACGGGGTTAGATACTGAGTGAAACTCCCTCGACTCTATCACCATCAAACACTCCCAGGACAGGTACAGCACGGGGTTAGATACAGAGTGAAACTCCCTCTGCACTGTCCCCATCAAACACTCCCAGGACAGGTACAGCACGGGGTTAGATACAGAGTAAAGCTCCCTCTACACTGTCCCCATCAAACACTCCCAGGACAGGTACAGCACGGGGTTAGATACAGGGTAAATCTCCCTCTACACTGTCCCCATCAAACACTCCCAGGACAGGTACAGCACGGGGTTAGATACAGAGTAAATCTCCCTCTACACTGTCCCCATCAAACACTCCCAGGACAGGTACAGCACCCAAAGAATCTGCTCATCCGGGCCACTGTCATGTGAGCCGGGTGAACAACCTTGAATTGTATCAGGCTGAGCCTGGCACAAGTTGTGGTCGCGTTGACTCTACTCAATGTGTCCGCCCAGAGACCATTCTCTATCTCTCCTCCCAGATCCTCCTCCCACTTGCGCTTCAGCTCCTCGGTCTGCGTCTCCTCTGACCCCATAAGTTCCTTGTAAATGTCAGAGACGCTCCCTTCTCCTACCCACCCTCTGGAAACTACCCTGTCCTGAATCCCCCTTAGCGGTAGGAGCAGGAAGGTTGACACCTGTTTATGTAGGAAGTCCCACACCTGCAGATACCTGAATTTGTTTCCCCCCTCCAACCCAAACTTCTCCTCCAGCGCCCTCATACTCGGAAAGCTCCCCTCTATAAACATATCCCCCATCCTCTCAATCCCTACTCTGCCAGATCCAGAACCCCCCATCCATACTTCCCGGGGCAAACCGGTGATTATTACAGATTGGGGACCAGACCGATGCTCCCTCTGCTCCCACATGTCTCCTCCATTACCCCCAGACTCTCAGGGCCTCCACCACCATGGGGCTGGTGGAGTACCGTGCCGGCGGGAACGGCAGAGGCACAGTTACCAATGCCCCCAAACTGGTGCCCCTGCATGAAGCCGCCTCCATACGCTGCTCAGTTAACTATTAACCAATCCATCTATCATTAATATTTACCAGGTGTTGCATTGTTTACCTGAAGTCGTGTTTAAAGGATGGATCTTGCTGCTGTCCTACTCAGTTGCTGACTCCTACATTGACCTTTGTTTTTAAGGGAATGTCGTATCTACATTCAAGCAAAATTGAAGTGCACGGGAGCCTGAAATCCACAAATTGTGTTGTGGACAATCGAATGGTGGTGAAAATTACTGATTTTGGATGTAACACCATTGCCATGCCCCCCAAAGGTGAGCTGTAGAAATCATGGACTAAAGGACGGTGTCGAGGGTGGTAGGATCCAGGGTCAAACTGGGCTGGGGGTTCGCAATATTTGGGGTTGCAGTGGAGCCGGGAGTGCAGGAGGCGAAAGAGGCCGGTGTTCTGGCCTTTGCGTCCCTAGTAGCCCGGCGGAGGATTCTTCAGTGGAAGGATGCGAGGCCCCCAAGCGTGGAATCCTGGATCAACGACTTGGCGGGGTTTATTAAATTGGAAAGGGTGAAATTTGCTTTGAGGGGGGTCGGTGCAAGGGTTTTTCAGGCGGTGGCAACCGTTCCTAGATTTCCTGGCAGAACGGTAGACAATGGTCAGTGTAGCGCTAACAATTATACTCAAAGACGAGAGACTAGTACAATAGAGGCTTTATTGCTGTGCGATGCTATTCCTCCATCTGCAACTGTAGACTAAGGTCTGAGTGGCTCACACGCATATTTATACACAAGCTCCCTGTGGGCGGAGCTAGCCAGCGGGGGCTGACCGGAGGAACCTGTATTACAGGTACAGGCATACATCCCCCTACTGCAGTACACATAACTACAGTGGTTATATCACCACAGTCAGCAGCACCAACCCGGGGGGGGGGTGTTCTATTTTATTTCTGTTTTTCTATATTGGGGATCTGAGGGGGTGTATATATTTGCTATGTTTGCTTTGTGTTTCGACGGGTGTTAATTTATTATTTATGTATAGGGGGAAGGGGGGCATTGAGGTGTTTTGTTCTGTTTTGTATTTAATTCTATTAGGTTCCTTTTACATTTTGTTGTTGATATTTTGTGAAAACTTTAATAAAAATTATTTTAAAAAAAAGAAATCATGGACCGCGTCGGAACAACCCAAACAGATTCACCGGAAGAGGGATGGATCACAGTCAGAAATAGCGGAGACGCTGGCTGTGGCCGGGGTAACCAGTTGTGAAGGAAGTGCTGCCAACCCTGCAGCGGCTCCAGCTGCAGGTTCCCGAGCAGCCTGGGCCAGCTGCTGCCGTCACTGCATTGGCAGGGTGGAGGATTTGGAGGCTGGCACGTCGATAGGTGTGGGTCACCCCGCAGCATCAGAGCATTCAGGTAGAAAGGGATGGGTGACCACCAGGCAGGCTGGAAGGACGAAGCAGGATGCGCTGGGCTCCACTGAGTGCATCCTGCCCCCCCCCCCCCACCAGGATTCTGGACACTGGTGAGATTGATGGCTCCTCTGGAGAGTGCGGCCGAAAATTTAAACCATTGCAACATGCCTGACTCAGCTGGACAGGCAGGGGGAGGGGTCTGGGGTGGGGGGAGGGGCAGGGGGGGGGGGGGCTGTTGTCAAGGATAGTCACCATCTCACTGCAGAACACCCTGAGGGGGGGAGGATGAACTGCCGTCATGATCCATGTTGGCTCATAGAATCATAAAAGCCCTACACTGCAAAACGAGGCCATTTGGCCCATCGGGTCTGCACCGACCCTCTGAAGGAGCACCCAGATAGGTCCACTCCCCACCCAATCCCCACAATCCCACCTGAAATGCACATCCTTGGACACAAAGGGGCATTTTTAAAAATCATGGCCAGTCCACCTAAGCTGCACATCTTCGGACTTGTGGGAGGAAGCCGGAGCACCCGGAGGACACGGGGACAACGTGTAAACTCCGCCCAGCCGGACTTGAACCCGGTTCCCTGGCGCTGCGAGGCAGCAGTGCCAACCACTGTGCCACAGTACCGCCCATACACTGAAGAGAATTAAAGTAAATTCCTAAAAGGTGTGACACCTCTTGGTTTGGTTCCAAGAGAAGTAAAGGAAGACTCGAGATCCTGAGGAGCTGTCAGACCTGCTCAGATGGTCCAGCATTTCCTGCTCGGTTCGTCGGACTGTTTTCCTCAACTCTTGCACGGGAGAATTTTTCATTTAAAATGTGAAATCCTGCGGCGCAATCCTTGAAGTCAATAACTTGAGAGTTGGAATTTATTTTTAAAAAGTTAAATTGCAACAAGAGTATAATTAATTAATTGGGGGATGGCCCACAGCAATGTGGTGAAGGATGGATCTGGAATCAATAGTAGGAGACAGAACTGGAACCAGCAGCTTTTACAGAGGAGATAGTTTGGGTATAGTCCAGATACAGTGGGTAGCCCGGTAGCACAGTGGGTAGCCCTGTAGCACAGTGGGTAGCCCTGTATCACAGTGGGCAGCCCTGTAGCACAGTGGGTAGCCCTGTAGCACAGTGGGCAGCCCTGTAGCACAGTGGGTAGCCCTGTAGCACAGTGGGTAGCCCTGTAGCACAGTGGGTAGCCCCGTAGCACAGTGGGTAGCCCTGTAGCACAGTGGGTAGCCCTGTAGCACAGTGGGTAGCCCTGTATCACAGTGGGCAGCCCTGTAGCACAGTGGGTAGCCCTGTAGCACAGTGGGCAGCCCTGTAGCACAGTGGGTAGCCCTGTAGCACAGTGGGTAGCCCTGTAGCACAGTGGGTAGCCCTGTAGCACAGTGGGTAGCCCTGTAGCACAGTGGGTAGCCCTGTAGCACAGTGGGTAGCCCTGTAGCACAGTGGGTAGCCCTGTAGCACAGTGGGTAGCCCTGTAGCACAGTGGGTAGGTCTGTAGCACAGTGGGCAGCCCTGTAGCACAGTGGGTAGCCCCGTAGCACAGTGGGCAGCCCTGTAGCACAGTGGGTAGCCCTGTAGCACAGTGGGTAGCCCTGTAGCACAGTGGGTAGCCCTGTAGCACAGTGGGCAGCCCTGTAGCACAGTGGGTAGCCCTGTAGCACAGTGGGTAGCCCCGTAGCACAGTGGGTAGCCCCGTAGCACAGTGGGTAGCCCTGTAGCACAGTGGGTAGCCCTGTAGCACAGTGGGTAGCCCTGTAGCACAGTGGGTAGCCCTGTAGCACAGTGGGCAGCCCTGTAGCACAGTGGGTAGCCCTGTAGCACAGTGGGCAGCCCTGTAGCACAGTGGGTAGCCCCGTAGCACAGTGGGTAGCCCCGTAGCACAGTGGGTAGCCCCGTAGCACAGTGGGTAGCCCTGTAGCACAGTGGGTAGCCCTGTAGCACAGTGGGTAGCCCTGTAGCACAGTGGGTAGCCCTGTAGCAGAGTGGGTAGCCCTGTAGCACAGTGGGTAGCCCCGTAGCACAGTGGGTAGCCCTGTAGCACAGTGGGCAGCCCTGTAGCACAGTGGGCAGCCCTGTAGCACAGTGGGTAGCCCTGTAGCACAGTGGGTAGCCCTGTAGCAGAGTGGGCAGCCCTGTAGCACAGTGGGCAGCCCTGTAGCACAGTGGGTAGCCCTGTAGCACAGTGGGCAGCCCTGTAGCACAGTGGGCAGCCCTGTAGCACAGTGGGCAGCCCTGTAGCACAGTGGGTAGCCCCGTAGCACAGTGGGCAGCGCTGTAGCACAGTGGGTAGCCCTGTAGCACAGTGGGTAGCCCTGTAGCACAGTGGGTAGCACTGTAGCACAGTGGGTAGCCCCGTAGCACAGTGGGTAGCGCTGTAGCACAGTGGGCAGCCCTGTAGCACAGTGGGTAGCCCTGTAGCACAGTGGGTAGCCCTGTAGCACAGTGGGCAGCGCTGTAGCACAGTGGGCAGCGCTGTAGCACAGTGGGTAGCCCTGTAGCACAGTGGGTAGCCCTGTAGCACAGTGGGTAGCCCTGTAGCACAGTGGGTAGCTCTGTAGCACAGTGGGTAGCCCCGTAGCACAGTGGGTAGCCCCGTAGCACAGTGGGCAGCGCGGTAGCACAGTGGGTAGCCCCGTAGCACAGTGGGCAGCCCTGTAGCACAGTGGGTAGCCCCGTAGCACAGTGGGTAGCCCTGTAGCACAGTGGGTAGCCCCGTAGCACAGTGGGTAGCCCCGTAGCACAGTGGGTAGCCCTGTAGCACAGTGGGTAGCCCCGTAGCACAGTGGGTAGCCCTGTAGCACAGTGGGTAGCCCTGTAGCACAGTGGGCAGCGCTGTAGCACAGTGGGTAGCCCTGTAGCACAGTGGGCAGCTCTGTAGCACAGTGGGCAGCGCTGTAGCACAGTGGGTAGCCCCGTAGCACAGTGGGTAGCCCCGTAGCACAGTGGGTAGCCCTGTAGCAGAGTGGGCAGCCCTGTAGCACAGTGGGTAGCCCTGTAGCACAGTGGGTAGCCCTGTAGCACAGTGGGTAGCCCTGTAGCACAGTGGGTAGCCCTGTAGCACAGTGGGTAGCCCTGTAGCAGAGTGGGCAGCCCTGTAGCACAGTGGGTAGCCCTGTAGCACAGTGGGTAGCCCTGTAGCACAGTGGGCAGCGCGGTAGCACAGTGGGTAGCCCTGTAGCACAGTGGGCAGCCCTGTAGCACAGTGGGCAGCCCTGTAGCACAGTGGGTAGCCCTGTAGCACAGTGGGCAGCGCGGTAGCACAGTGGGTAGCCCCGTAGCACAGTGGGTAGCCCTGTAGCACAGTGGGTAGCCCGGTAGCACAGTGGGTAGCCCTGTAGCACAGTGGGTAGCTCTGTAGCACAGTGGGTAGCCCTGTAGCACAGTGGGCAGCCCTGTAGCACAGTGGGTAGCCCTGTAGCACAGTGGGCAGCCCCGTAGCACAGTGGGCAGCCCTGTAGCACAGTGGGCAGCGCTGTAGCACAGTGGGCAGCGCTGTAGCACAGTGGGTAGCCCTGTAGCACAGTGGGCAGCCCCGTAGCACAGTGGGTAGCCCTGTAGCACAGTGGGTAGCCCTGTAGCACAGTGGGTAGCCCGGTAGCACAGTGGGTAGCCCTGTAGCACAGTGGGTAGCCCCGTAGCACAGTGGGCAGCCCCGTAGCACAGTGGGTAGCCCTGTAGCACAGTGGGTAGCCCTGTAGCACAGTGGGTAGCCCGGTAGCACAGTGGGTAGCCCTGTAGCACAGTGGGCAGCGCTGTAGCACAGTGGGCAGCCCTGTAGCACAGTGGGCAGCCCTGTAGCACAGTGGGTAGCCCTGTAGCACAGTGGGTAGCCCTGTAGCACAGTGGGTAGCCCTGTAGCACAGTGGGTAGCCCTGTAGCACAGTGGGTAGCCCTGTAGCACAGTGGGTAGCCCTGTAGCACAGTGGGTAGCCCTGTAGCACAGTGGGTAGCCCTGTAGCACAGTGGGTAGCCCTGTAGCACAGTGGGCAGTCCTGTAGCACAGTGGGCAGCCCTGTAGCACAGTGGGCAGCCCTGTAGCACAGTGGGTAGCCCTGTAGCACAGTGGGCAGCGCTGTAGCACAGTGGGTAGCCCTGTAGCACAGTGTGTAGCCCTGTAGCACAGTGGGTAGCCCTGTAGCACAGTGGGCAGCGCTGTAGCACAGTGGGCAGCCCCGTAGCACAGTGGGCAGCCCTGTAGCACAGTGGGTAGCCCCGTAGCACAGTGGGTAGACCCGTAGCACAGTGGGTAGCCCCGTAGCACAGTGGGTAGCCCTGTAGCACAGTGGGTAGCCCGGTAGCACAGTGGGTAGCCCTGTAGCACAGTGGGTAGCCCCGTAGCACAGTGGGTAGCCCCGTAGCACAGTGGGTAGCCCCGTAGCACAGTGGGTAGCCCCGTAGCACAGTGGGTAGCCCTGTAGCACAGTGGGTAGCCCTGTAGCACAGTGGGTAGCCCCGTAGCACAGTGGGCAGCCCCGTAGCACAGTAGGCAGCCCCGTAGCACAGTGGGTAGCCCCGTAGCACAGTGGGTAGCCCTGTAGCACAGTGGGCAGCTCTGTAGCACAGTGGGCAGCCCTGTAGCACAGTGGGTAGCCCTGTAGCACAGTGGGCAGCCCTGTAGCACAGTGGGCAGCCCTGTAGCACAGTGGGTAGCCCTGTAGCACAGTGGGCAGCGCTGTAGCACAGTGGGTAGCCCTGTAGCACAGTGGGTAGCCCTGTAGCACAGTGGGCAGCCCTGTAGCACAGTGGGTAGCCCTGTAGCACAGTGGGCAGCGCTGTAGCACAGTGGGTAGCCCCGTAGCACAGTGGGTAGCCCCGTAGCACAGTGGGTAGCGCTGTAGCACAGTGGGCAGCCCTGTAGCTCAGTGGGTAGCCCTGTAGCACAGTGGGTAGCCCCGTAGCACAGTGGGTAGCCCTGTAGCACAGTGGGCAGCCCCGTAGCACAGTGGGTAGCCCTGTAGCACAGTTGGCAGCCCTGTAGCACAGTGGGTAGCCCTGTAGCACAGTGGGTAGCCCCGTAGCACAGTGGGTAGCCCCGTAGCACAGTGGGTAGCCCTGTAGCACAGTGGGTAGCCCTGTAGCACAGTGGGTAGCCCCGTAGCACAGTGGGTAGCCCTGTAGCACAGTGGGTAGCCCTGTAGCACAGTGGGCAGCCCCGTAGCACAGTGGGTAGCCCTGTAGCACAGTGGGTAGCCCTGTAGCACAGTGGGTAGCCCAGTAGCACAGTGGGTAGCCCCGTAGCACAGTGGGTAGCCCCGTAGCACAGTGGGTAGCCCTGTAGCACAGTAGGTAGCCCCGTAGCACAGTGGGTAGCCCTGTAGCACAGTGGGGAGCCCTGTAGCACAGTGGGTAGCCCTGTAGCACAGTGGGTAGCCCCGTAGCACAGTGGGTAGCCCTGTAGCACAGTGGGCAGCCCTGTAGCACAGTGGGTAGCCCTGTAGCACAGTAGGTAGCCCCGTAGCACAGTGGGCAGCGCTGTAGCACAGTGGGTAGCCCGGTAGCACAGTGGGTAGCCCTGTAGCACAGTGGGCAGCCCTGTAGCACAGTGGGTAGCCCTGTAGCACAGTGGGTAGCCCGGTAGCACAGTGGGCAGCCCTGTAGCACAGTGGGTAGCCCTGTAGCACAGTGGGTAGCCCGGTAGCGCAGTGGGTAGCCCGGTAGCACAGTGGGCAGCCCTGTAGCACAGTGGGTAGCCCTGTAGCACAGTGGGTAGCCCTGTAGCACAGTGGGTAGCACTGTAGCACAGTGGGTAGCCCTGTAGCACAGTGGGTAGCCCGGTAGCACAGTGGGCAGCAGGGTAGCACAGTGGGTAGCCCTGTAGCACAGTGGGTAGCCCGGTAGCACAGTGGGTAGCCCTGTAGCTCAGTGGGTAGCCCGGTAGCACAGTGGGTAGCCCTGTAGCACAGTGGGTAGCCCTGTAGCACAGTGGGCAGCCCTGTAGCACAGTGGGTAGCCCTGTAGCACAGTGGGTAGCCCTGTAGCACAGTGGGTAGCCCTGGAGCACAGTGGGTAGCCCCGTAGCACAGTGGGTAGCCCCGTAGCACAGTGGGTAGCCCTGTAGCACAGTGGGTAGCCCTGGAGCACAGTGGGCAGCCCCGTAGCACAGTGGGCAGCCCTGTAGCACAGTGGGTAGCCCTGTAGCACAGTGGGTAGCCCTGTAGCACAGTGGGTAGCCCCGTAGCACAGTGGGCAGCCCTGTAGCACAGTGGGCAGCCCTGTAGCACAGTGGGTAGCCCCGTAGCACATTGGGCAGCCCCGTAGCACAGTGGGTAGCCCCGTAGCACAGTGGGCAGCCCTGTAGCACAGTGGGTAGCCCCGTAGCACATTGGGCAGCCCCGTAGCACAGTGGGTAGCCCCGTAGCACAGTGGGTAGCCCTGTAGCACAGTGGGTAGCCCCGTAGCACAGTGGGTAGCCCCGTAGCACAGTGGGTAGCCCGGTAGCACAGTGGGTAGCCCTGTAGCACAGTGGGCAGCCCTGTAGCACAGTGGGTAGCCCTGTAGCACAGTGGGTAGCCCTGTAGCACAGTGGGTAGCCCCGTAGCACAGTGGGTAGCCCCATAGCACAGTGGGTAGCCCTGTAGCACAGTGGGTAGCCCTGTAGCACAGTGGGCAGCCCTGTAGCACAGTGGGTAGCCCTGTAGCACAGTGGGTGGCCCTGTAGCACATTGGGCAGCAGGGTAGCACAGTGGGTAGCCCTGTAGCACAGTGGGTAGCCCTGTAGCACAGTGGGTAGCCCTGTAGCACAGTGGGTGGCCCTGTAGCACATTGGGCAGCAGGGTAGCACAGTGGGTAGCCCTGTAGCACAGTGGGTAGCCCTGTAGCACAGTGGGCAGCAGGGTAGCACAGTGGGTAGCCCCGTAGCACAATGGGTAGCCCTGTAGCACAGTGGGCAGCAGGGTAGCACAGTGGGTAGCCCTGTAGCACAGTGGGCAGCAGGGTAGCACAGTGGGTAGCCCTGTAGCACAGTGGGCAGCCCTGTAGCACAGTGGGTAGCCCTGTAGCACAGTGGGTAGCCCTGTAGCACAGTGGGTAGCCCTGTAGCACAGTGGGCAGCCCTGTAGCACAGTGGGTAGCCCCGTAGCACAGTGGGTAGCCCTGTAGCACAGTGGGCAGTCCTGTAGCACAGTGGGTAGCCCTGTAGCACAGTGGGTAGCCCTGTAGCACAGTGGGTAGCCCCGTAGCACAGTGGGTAGCGCTGTAGCACAGTGGGTAGCGCTGTAGCACAGTGGGTAGCCTTGTAGCACAGTGGGTAGCCCGGTAGCACAGTGGGTAGCCCCGTAGCACAGTGGGTAGCCCCGTAGCACAGTGGGCAGCCCCGTAGCACAGTGGGTAGCCCTGTAGCACAGAGGGCAGCCCTGTAGCACAGTGGGCAGCCCTGTAGCACAGTGGGTAGCCCGGTAGCGCAGTGGGTAGCCCGGTAGCACAGTGGGTAGCCCTGTACCAAAGTGGGCAGCCCTGTAGCACAGTGGGTAGCCCTGTAGCACAGTGGGTAGCCCGGTAGCACAGTGGGTAGCCCGGTAGCACAGTGGGTAGCCCTGTAGCACAGTGGGTAGCCCTCTAGCACAGTGGGTAGCCCTGTAGCACAGTGGGTAGCCCTGTAGCACAGTGGGTAGCCCTCTAGCACAGTGGGTAGCCCCGTAGCACAGTGGGCAGCCCTGTAGCACAGTGGGTAGCCCCGTAGCCCAGTGGGTAGCCCCGTAGCACAGTGGGTAGCCCCGTAGCACAGTGGGTAGCCCCGTAGCCCAGTGGGTAGCCCCGTAGCACAGTGGGTAGCCCCGTAGCACAGTGGGTAGCCCCGTAGCACAGTGGGTAGCCCCGTAGCACAGTGGGTAGCCCTGTAGCACAGTGGGTAGCCCTGTAGCACAGTGGGTAGCCCTGTAGCACAGTGGGTAGCCCGGTAGCACAGTGGGTAGCGCTGTAGCGCAGTGGGTAGCCCTGTAGCGCAGTGGGTAGCCCTGTAGCACAGTGGGCAGCCCTGTAGCACAGTGGGTAGCCCCGTAGCACAGTGGGCAGCCCCTTAGCACAGTGGGTAGCGCTGTAGCACAGTGGGTAGCCCCGTAGCACAGTGGGTAGCCCGGTAGCACAGTGGGTAGCCCCGTAGCACAGTGGGTAGCCCTGTAGCACAGTGGGCAGCCCTGTAGCACAGTGGGTAGCCCTGTAGCACAGTGGGCAGCAGGGTAGCACAGTGGGCAGCCCCGTAGCACAGTGGGCAGCAGGGTAGCACAGTGGGTAGCCCTGTAGCACAGTGGGTAGCCCGGTAGCACAGTGGGTAGCCCTGTAGCACAGTGGGTAGCCCTGTAGCACAGTGGGGAGCCCTGTAGCACAGTGGGTAGCCCTGTAGCACAGTGGGTAGCCCCGTAGCACAGTGGGTAGCCCTGTAGCACAGTGGGTAGCCCGGTAGCACAGTGGGTAGCCCTGTAGCACAGTGGGTAGCCCTGTAGCACAGTGGGTAGCCCTGTAGCACAGTGGGTAGCCCTGTAGCACAGTGGGTAGCCCGGTAGCACAGTGGGTAGCCCTGTAGCACAGTGGGTAGCCCCGTAGCACAGTGGGTAGCCCTGTAGCACAGTGTGTAGCGCTGTAGCACAGTGGGCAGCCCTGTAGCACAGTGGGTAGCCCTGTAGCAGAGTGGGCAGCCCTGTAGCACAGTGGGCAGCCCGGTAGCAGAGTGGGCAGCCCTGTAGCACAGTGGGTAGCCCTGTAGCACAGTGGGTAGCCCTGTAGCAGAGTGGGCAGCCCTGTAGCACAGTGGGTAGCCCTGTAGCACAGTGGGTAGCCCTGTAGCACAGTGGGCAGCAGGGTAGCACAGTGGGTAGCCCTGTAGCACAGTGGGTAGCCCCATAGCACAGTGGGTAGCCCTGTAGCACAGTGGATAGCCCTGTAGCACAGTGGGCAGCCCTGTAGCACAGTGGGCAGCAGGGTAGCACAGTGGGTAGCCCTGTAGCACAGTGGGTAGCCCTGTAGCACAGTGGGTAGGTCTGTAGCACAGTGGGTAGCCCTGTAGCACAGTGGGTAGCCCTGTAGCACAGTGGGCAGCCCTGTAGCACAGTGGGCAGCAGGGTAGCACAGTGGGTAGCCCTGTAGCACAGTGGGTAGCCCCATAGCACAGTGGGTAGCCCTGTAGCACAGTGGGTAGCCCCGTAGCACAGTGGGTAGCCCTGTAGCACAGTGGGTAGCCCTGTAGCACAGTGGGTAGCCCTGTAGCACAGTGGGTAGCCCTGTAGCACAGTGGGCAGCCCTGTAGCACAGTGGGTAGCCCTGTAGCACAGTGGGTAGCCCTGTAGCACAGTGGGTAGCCCTGTAGCACAGTGGGTAGCCCTGTAGCACAGTGGGTAGCCCGGTAGCACAGTGGGTAGCCCGGTAGCACAGTGGGTAGCCCCGTAGCACAGTGGGTAGCCCCGTAGCACAGTGGGCAGCCCTGTAGCACAGTGGGTAGCCCTGTAGCACAGTGGGTAGCCCTGTAGCACAGTGGGCAGCCCTGTAGCACAGTGGGCAGCCCTGTAGCACAGTGGGTAGCCCTGTAGCACAGTGGGTAGCCCCGTAGCACAGTGGGTAGCCCCGTAGCACAGTGGGTAGCCCGGTAGCACAGTGGGTAGCCCGGTAGCACAGTGGGTAGCCCGGTAGCACAGTGGGTAGCCCTGTAGCACAGTGGGTAGCCCAGTAGCACAGTGGGTAGCCCCGTAGCACAGTGGGCAGCCCTGTAGCACAGTGGGTAGCCCTGTAGCACAGTGGGTAGCCCTGTAGCACAGTGGGTAGCCCTGTGGCACAGTAGGCAGCCCTGTAGCACAGTGGGCAGCCCTGTAGCACAGTGGGTAGCCCGGTAGCACAGTGGGCAGCCCCGTAGCACAGTGGGTAGCCTTGTAGCACAGTGGGTAGCCCTGTAGCACAGTGGGTAGCCCCGTAGCACAGTAGGCAGCCCTGTAGCACAGTGGGTAGCCCTGTAGCACAGTGGGCAGCCCCGTAGCACAGTGGGCAGCCCCGTAGCACAGTGGGTAGCCCGGTAGCACAGTGGGCAGCCCTGTAGCACATTGGGTAGCCCTGTAGCACAGTGGGTAGCCCTGTAGCACAGTGGGTAGCCCTGTAGCACAGTGGGTAGCTCTGTAGCACAGTGGGTAGCCTTGTAGCACAGTGGGTAGCCCTGTAGCACAGTGGGTAGCCTTGTAGCACAGTGGGTAGCCTTGTAGCACAGTGGGTAGCCCTGTAGCACAGTGGGTAGCCTTGTAGCACAGTGGGTAGCCCTGTAGCACAGTGGGTAGCCTTGTAGCACAGTGGGTAGCCCTGTAGCACAGTGGGTAGCCCCGTAGCACAGTGGGTAGCCCCGTAGCACAGTGGGCAGCCCCGTAGCACAGTGGGCAGCGCTGTAGCACAGTGGGTAGCCCTGTAGCACAGTGGGTAGCCCTGTAGCACAGTGGGTAGCCCTGTAGCACAGTGGGTAGCCCCGTAGCACAGTGGGCAGCGCTGTAGCACAGTGGGTAGCCCTGTAGCACAGTGGGTAGCCCTGTAGCACAGTGGGTAGCCCTGTAGCACAGTGGGCAGCGCTGTAGCACAGTGGGTAGCCCTGTAGCCCAGTGGGCAGCCCTGTAGCACAGTGGGTAGCCCTGTAGCACATTGGGCAGCAGGGTAGCACAGTGGGTAGCCCTGTAGCCCAGTGGGTAGCCCTGTAGCACAGTGGGCAGCAGGGTAGCACAGTGGGTAGCCCTGTAGCACAGTGGGCAGCAGGGTAGCACAGTGGGTAGCCCTGTAGCACAGTGGGTAGCCCGGTAGCACAGTGGGCAGCCCTGTAGCACAGTGGGTAGCCCCGTAGCACAATGGGCAGTCCTGTAGCACAGTGGGTAGCCCCGTAGCACAGTGGGTAGCCCTGTAGCACAGTGGGTAGCCTTGTAGCACAGTGGGTAGCCCGGTAGCACAGTGGGTAGCCCCGTAGCACAGTGGGCAGCCCCGTAGCACAGTGGGCAGCAGGGTAGCACAGTGGGTAGCCCGGTAGCACAGTGGGTAGCCCTGTAGCACAGTGGGTAGCCCTGTAGCAGAGTGGGTAGCCCTGTAGCACAGTGGGCAGCGCTGTAGCACAGTGGGTAGCCCTGTAGCACAGTGGGTAGCCCTGTAGCACAGTGGGTAGCCCCGTAGCACAGTGGGTAGCCCTGGAGCACATTGGGTAGCCCGGTAGCACAGTGGGTAGCCCCGTAGCACAGTGGGTAGCCCTGTAGCAAAGTGGACAGCCCTGTAACACAGTGGGTAGCCCTGTAGCACAGTGGGTAGCCCCGTAGCACAGTGGGTAGCCCCGTAGCACAGTGGGTAGCCCCGTAGCACAGTGGGCAGCCCTATAGCACAGTGGGTAGCCCAGTAGCGCAGTGGGTAGCCCGGTAGCACAGTGGGTAGCCCTGTAGCAAAGTGGACAGCCCTGTAACACAGTGGGTAGCCCTGTAGCACAGTGGGTAGCCCGGTAGCACAGTGGGTAGCCCGGTAGCACAGTGGGTAGCCCTGTAGCACAGTGGGTAGCCCTGTAGCACAGTGGGTAGCCCCGTAGCACAGTGGGCAGCCCCATAGCACAGTGGGTAGCCCGGTAGCACAGTGGGTAGCCCTGTAGCACAGTGGGCAGCCCCGTAGCACAATGGGTAGCCCTGTAGCACAGTGGGTAGCCCTGTAGCACAGTGGGTAGCCCTGTAGCACAGTGGGCAGCGCTGTAGCACAGTGGGTAGCCCTGTAGCACAGTGGGTAGCCCTGTAGCACAGTGGGCAGCCCTGTAGCACAGTGGGAAGCCCTGTAGCACAGTGGGTAGCCCTGTAGCACAGTGGGTAGCCCTGTAGCACAGTGGGCAGCCCCGTAGCACAATGGGTAGCCCCGTAGCACAGTGGGCAGCCCTGTAGCACAGTGGGTAGCCCTGTAGCACAGTGGGTAGCCCTGTAGCACAGTGGGTAGCCCTGTAGCACAGTGGGTAGCCCTGTAGCACAGTGGGTAGCCCGGTAGCACAGTGGGTAGCCCCGTAGCACAGTGGGTAGCCCTGTAGCACAGTGGGTAGCCCCGTAGCACAGTGGGTAGCCCTGTAGCACAGTGGGCAGCGCTGTAGCACAGTGGGTAGCCCTGTAGCACAGTGGGCAGCCCCGTAGCACAGTGGGTAGCCCTGTAGCACAGTGGGTAGCCCTGTAGCACAGTAGGTAGCCCCGTAGCACAGTGGGCAGCCCCGTAGCACAGTGGGTAGCCCTGTAGCACAGTGGGTAGCCCTGTAGCACAGTGGGCAGCCCCGTAGCACAGTGGGTAGCCCTGTAGCACAGTGGGCAGCCCTGTAGCACAGTGGGCAGCCCTGTAGCACAGTGGGTAGCCCTGTAGCACAGTGGGTAGCCCCGTAGCACAGTGGGTAGCCCTGTAGCACAGTGGGCAGCCCCGTAGCACAATGGGTAGCCCCGTAGCACAGTGGGTAGCACTGTAGCACAGTGGGTAGCCCCGTAGCACAGTGGGTAGCCCTGTAGCACAGTGGGCAGCCCTGTAGCACAGTGGGTAGCCCTGTAGCACAGTGGGTAGCCCTGTAGCACAGTGGGCAGCGCGGTAGCACAGTGGGCAGCCCTGTAGCACAGTGGGCAGCCCCGTAGCACAGTGGGTAGCCCTGTAGCACAGTGGGCAGCCCCGTAGCACAGTGGGTAGCCCTGTAGCACAGTGGGCAGCCCCGTAGCACAGTGGGTAGCCCTGTAGCACAGTGGGTAGCCCTGTAGCACAGTGGGCAGCCCCGTAGCACAGTGGGCAGCGCTGTAGCACAGTGGGTAGCCCTGTAGCACAGTGGGCAGCGCTGTAGCACAGTGGGTAGCCCTGTAGCACAGTGGGTAGCCCTGTAGCACAGTGGGCAGCGCTGTAGCACAGTGGGTAGCCCGGTAGCACAGTGGGTAGCCCCGTAGCACAGTGGGTAGCCCTGTAGCACAGTGGGCAGCCCTGTAGCACAGTGGGTAGCCCTGTAGCACAGTGGGCAGCCCGGTAGCACAGTGGGTAGCCCGGTAGCACAGTGGGTAGCATTGTCCGATTCCCAGGTTCGATTCCCGGCTGGGTCACTGTCTGTGCGGAGGCTGCACGTTCTCCCCGTGTCTGCGTGGGTTTCCTCCGGGTGCTCCGGTTTCTTCACAAGACCTGAAAGACGTGCTGTTAGGTGAATTGGACATTCTGAATTCCCCCTCTGTGTACCCGAACAGGTGCCAGAATGTGGCGACTAGGGGCTTTTCACAGTAACTTCATTGCAGCGTTAATGTCAGCCGACTTGTGACAATGATACAGATTCTATTCTTCCAAGAAGTCACTTGGGTAAATTTTGTTTGATTAAGGAAAGCCAATGCAGGATTTGCTCGGGCAGGTCACGATCAATTTTGATGACTTTTATTAACTTTGACGGGGTAACAGAAAGGGTTGACCAGGCAATGAGGTTAATGCGTTGTACGGGATTTCCAAAAGGTATTCCATAAAGTTCCACACGACAGGCTTGTCAGCAATGTATAATAAAGGGAACAGTGGAAGCATGAATATAACATTGTCTGACTGATGGAAAGTAACGGTGAAGATTTCCTCTCGGACTAGTGACCCCAGGGATCAGGACCCATGGAAGTGCATTAACGACCCAGACGTTGGGTGTAGAGGGTGCAGTTTCAGAATTCTCAAATGCTACAAAGCTTGGAAGGATAGCGAGGGGGACAGTGATGGGCTTAAAGAGTTTAGTGGAATGGGCAAACAAGTGACAGGTGAAATTTAATGCTGCAAAGTGTGATATTATTCATTTTAGTCGGAAGAACAAGGAGGGACAATACAAAATAAAGGGTACAATTCTAAAGGGGTACAGGAGGAGAGAGATTTGAGGTTATATAAGCAAAAAATATATAGTAAGAAGTCTTACAACACCAGGTTAAAGTTACAAACTTGTTACAAACACAAGCTTTCGGAGCGCAGCTCCTCCCTCAGGTGAATGAGGAGGTGGGTTCCAGAAACATTCATATAGACAAAGTCAAAGATGAAAGATGATACTTTGAATGCGAGTCTTTGCAGATAATTAAGTCTTTACAGGTCCAGACAGAGCAACTGGAGAGAGTTTGAAACAATTCAAACCGAACCTGTTGGACTTTAGCCTGATGTAAGATTTCTGACTGTGCTCACCCCAGTCCAACGCCGGTATCTCCACATCATAAAAAATATATAGGTAGGCCATAGAGTGCGAGAACAAGGAAGTTATGATAAACCATAATTAAAACACTGGAAGGTACTGCCTGAGAGTATGGTGGAGGTTGGTACGGTTGAACCCCTCCAAAGAAAATTATCTGGAGAAAAAAAATCCTCAGAGATGAGGCGGAAAAGCAGGGGAGTGAGACTAACTGGGCTGCTCTTGCAGAGAGCCAGCACTAACGCAATGGGCCAAATCGCCTCCTTCACTGCTGTAACCATTCTACATCCAGCGGCCTGTTTGAAGTAGACTCTGAGGGTGGGTGTGACAGTGAAGGGGGCAGGCAGCAGAGTTTAAAGAGAGAGAGAGTGTGTGTGTGTGTGTGTCAATGGTAGAACATAGAACATAGAACAGTACAGCACAGAACAGGCCCTTCGGCCCTCGATGTTGTGCCGAGCCATGATCACCCTACTCAAACCCACGTATCCACCCTATACCCATACCCAACAACCCCCCCCTAACCTTACTTTTTAGGACACTACGGGCAATTTAGCATGGCCAATCCACCTAACCTGCACATCTTTGGACTGTGGGAGGAAACCGGAGCACCCGGAGGAAACCCACACACACACGGGGAGGACGTGCAGACTCCACACAGACAGTGACCCAGCCAGGAATCGAACCTGGGACCCTGGAGCTGTGAAGCATTGATGCTAACCACCATGCTACCCTGCTGCCCCCAAATGTGACCGGGAATCTATGAAGACCCAGGAGGCCTTTGTAGGCATGTTTATTGCAGTCGTAGAAAACGGCCGCTACAGCGACGTATACGCAATATGTCCCTGTCGGAACTAGCGGAACGCCAGTCCCTGTCCAGGCCGGCTTTTACACAGCCCGGCAACAGGCCCCAGCTGGGCCGGCCTCTGCCCACTAGCGGAGACGCCCATATTCCAAGTGTTCCACGGGGAGATCGATTCGGGTGTCCCCGTGGGGCCCGTGAAAGTTATTATAGAAGCTCTATTGCCAATATCCGGGGCCTCACGGTAGCATGGTGGTTAGCATCAATGCTTCACAGCTCCAGGGTCCCAGGTTCGATTCCCGGCTGGGTCACTGTCTGTGTGGAGTCTGCACGTCCTCCCCGTGTGTGCGTGGGTTTCCTCCGGGTGCTCCGGTTTCCTCCCACAGTCCAAAGATGTGTGGGTTAGGTGGATTGGCCATGCTAAATTGCCCGTAGTGTAAGGTTAATGAGGGGATTGTTGGGTTACGGGTATACGGGTTAAGTGGGGTGATCATTGTTCGGCACAACATCGAGGGCCGAAGGGCCTGTTCTGTGCTGTACTGTTCTATGTTCTATGTAATATCAGGTGTTGGTGAAAGGGAGGAGGCAGAGGACAGGAAGGTGGATGCCGGATAAATCAAATTCTCAAATGAAGGTAGAAAAATCTGTGGAAATGTCTTGACAAAGAAGAGAAAGGTTCTCCCTGGTTTATTGGCCAGCATATTTATCCCTTAACCAAAATCAATTAAAACATATTATCTGATGGTCAGCACATTGCTAATTGTGGGAACCTTGCACAAAATAGTTGTTCTGTTTCAAAATTTATTTAATTGGCTGCTAAGCTTGAGAAAGATGGGATACAAATTCAAGTTTTTCCCTTGCGAATATCTTGTCTGTGCAAAATTGTAGACTGTATTCAGTTATTGAATTTTCCTTTCATCCTCTATTACTAGATCTGTGGACAGCTCCTGAGCATCTACGGAAGGAGGGAGTATCTCAGAAAGGTGACACGTACAGTTACGGCATTATAGGTCAGGAAATCATCTATCGAAGAGCGACCTTCTACGTTCAGTCTTGCGATGATGTTGCAGGTAATTGGTGCCACCACTGATTGGGGTTATCACCGAAAGTCGGGGGGAGAGGTTGATAGTGGAGCAACCAAGGTTCCTGGTCACTGTTGTCCCATTCCTCCCCACCCTGCACAGCGGGGTCGAATACAGCCCCACGGTCTCCTCTTCTCCCGTCTCGTTTGGACCTTTCAGGAAGAGTTGCTCAACGATCATTCCAGCCTGCTAACTCTGCCAAAGCACAAGTTTAGATCGTGGTGCTTTCCTGAACGGCAACATAATGGGACCGAATGCCTCTGTTGAGCAAGTCGGCAAAATCCTGGAGGACCATAGGCTGCTCTCCCCTTTTTGAGAGAGAGCTGACTGGTGGTGATTTAACCGAGGGGGGACATCACACATCCTCAGGGATAACCTCAGCCGGGCGGCACGGTGGCACAGTGGTTAGCACTGCTGCATCACGGCGCTGAATACCCGGGTTTGATCCTGATTCTGAGTCACTGTCCGTGTGGGGTTTGCACATTCTCCCCATGTCCGCGTGGGTCTGACCCCCACAACCCAAAGATGTGCAGGCTAGGTGGATTGGCCTTACCGAAGCCTGGGAGGGTGCTGCAAAGGGGCACGAGATTGATTCCAGGGATGAGAAAGTTGTCCGTTGAGGAGACATAAAGTAGAACGAGTCTATAATTCCTGGAGTTACATTCTCATTCCGCCCAAGCCAGGTTGCCATTGGTATAGAATCACAGTATGATATAACACAGAAGGAGGCCATTTGGCCCATCATGACCAGGACATTCAGTAAGGCCTGTTCCCTCGTCCACTCCTCATAGCCCAGCAAATTCTCCCCCTTCAAATATTCATCCAATTCCCTTTAAACGTTACTGAATCCTCTTCCATCGCCCTTTCGGGCAGTGCTTTCCCGATCATAACAACCACTAGAGTGGGATTTTCTGCCCACAGTAACGGCAGAGGCATCCGGCCATTGGTCAGTGGCGTGACGGTAGCATTGTGGATAGCACAATCGCTTCACAGCTCCAGGGTCCCAGGTTCGATTCCTGGCTGGGTCACTGTCTGTGCGGAGTCTGCACGTCCTCCCCGTGTGTGTGCGTGGGTTTCCTCCGGGTGCTCCGGTTTCCTCCCACAGTCCAAAGATGTGCAGGTTAGGTGGATTGGCCCTGGATAAATTGCCCTTAGTCGTCCAAAATTGCCCTTAGTGTTGGGTGTGGTTACTGGGTTATGGGGATAGGGTAGAGGTGTTGACCTTGGGCAGGGTGCTCTTTCCAGGAGCCGGTGCAGACTCGATGGGCCGAATGGCCTCCTTATGCACTGTAAATTCTATGAAATTCTATGTGACCTTCTGGTCCCGCAGGTGGCAATGGGGTTGCCTGTTGATCCCACCCTCCGCCACCAGAGGGCTGCCGTAACGGAAGTGGCTGCAAAATCCCGCCCGATGTGTCATAAAATTGCCCTTCATCTCCCTTCCGATTATTCTGCCAGTTACATAGAACATAGAACAGAACAGGCCCTTCGGCCCTCGATGTTGTGCCGAGCAATGATCACCCTACTCAAACCCACGTATCCACCCTATACCCGTAACCCAACAATCCCCCCTTAACCTTACTTTTTAGGACACTAAGGGCAATTTAGCATGGCCAATCCACCTAACCCGCACATCTTTGGACTGTGGGAGGAAACCGGAGCACCCGGAGGAAACCCACGCTGACACGGGGAGGACGTGCAGACTCCGCACAGACAGTGACCCAAGCCGGGAATCGAACCTGGGACCCTGGAGCTGTGAAGCATTTATGCTAACCACCAGTTACCTTTGACCTACTAAGCCTCCTACCACTGCCGAAAGGTCATTGACCTGAAATGTTAACTCTGTTTCTCTCCCCACAGATGCTACCTGACCTGCTGAGCATTTCCACCTTTTTCTGTTTTTATCTCCTCCCACTGGTCTCTGCAGAGCGAGAAAGAGAAGGATGGACAGAGAGAGAGAGAGAGAGAGACATAAAGAGAGAACATAGAACATACAGTGCAGAAGGAGGCCATTCAGCCCATCGAGTCTGCACCAACCCACTTAAGCCCTCACTTCCACCCTATCCCCATAACCCAGTAACCCCTCCTAACCTTTTTGGTCACTAAGGGCAATTTATCATGGCCAATCCACCTAAGCTGCACATCTTTGGACTGTGGGAGGAAACCGGAGCACCCGGAGGAAACCCACGCACACACGGGGAGGACGTGCAGACTCCGCACAGACAGTGACCCAGCGGGGAATCGAACCTGGGACCCTGGTGCTGTGATGCCACAGTGCTAATCACTTGTGCTACCCCACGGAAAGAGAGAGAGAGGGAGGGAGGGAGAGACAGAGCAGGACAGATTGTAATAAGTCCACGGAGGCAGAAGTCCCATCCCAGAATTCCTTTTATTTACAAACACAACAGCTGAATAACTATGACCATTCAGTCTGCTGTCTACACCCAGAGTGCAGAGTATCTGACACTCCCTGTTATATACACAGAAAGGGGTTCCCTGATTGGGCCACTGATCAGGGATCTCATATTCTAATTGGCCGATCTCAAAGGCCTGGCCTCAGTCATTACAGAAAGGGGGCAGAGGGAGGGAGGGGGAGGGGCAGAGGGAGGGAGAGGGAGGGGCAGAGGGAGGGAGGGGGAGGGGCAGAGGGAGGGAGGGGGAGGGGCAGAGGGAGGGAGGGGGAGGGGCAGAGGGAGGGAGGGGGAGGGGCAGAGGGAGGGAGGGGGAGGGGCAGAGGGAGGGAGGGGGAGGGGCAGAGGGAGGGAGGGGAGGGGTGGAGGGAGGGGAGGGGGAGGGGCAGAGGGAGGGGAGGGGGAGGGGCAGAGGGATGGAGGGGAGGGGCAGAGGGAGGGAGGGGGAGGGGCAGAGGGAGGGAGGGGGAGGGCAGAGGGAGGGAGGGGAGGGGGAGGGGGAGGGGCAGAGGGAGGGAGGGGAGGGGCAGAGGGAGGGGGAGGGGCAGAGGGAGGGAGGGGGAGGGGCAGAGGGAGGGAGGGGAGGGGCAGAGGGAGGGAGGGGAGGGGCAGAGGGAGGGAGGGGGAGGGGCAGAGGGAGGGAGGGGGAGGGGCAGAGGGAGGGGGAGGGGCAGAGGGAGGGAGGGGGAGGGGCAGAGGGAGGGAGGGACCAAGAGAGACAGGGAGGTGAGGGGCTGGTTTAGCACACTGGGCTAAATCGCTGGCTTTTAAAGCAGACTAAGGCAGGCCAGCAGCACGGTTCGATTCCTGCACCAGCCTCCCCAAACAGGCGCCGGAATGTGGCGACTAGGGGCTTTTCACAGTAACTTCATTTGAAGCCTACTCGTGACAATAAGCAATTTCCATTTCCAAAGAGAGACAGGGAGAGTGAAGCAGTGAGGGTATCAGCAAATCATAGAATTTACAGTGCAGACGGAGGCCATTTGGCCCATTGAGTCTGCACCAGCCCTGGGAAAGAGCACCTTACTTAAGGCTATCCCATCCCAGTAAACCAGTAAACCCATCTAACCTTTTTGGGCACTAAGTGTAATTTATCACGGCCAATCCACCTAACCCGCACATCTTTGGACTGTGGGAGGAAACCGGAGCACCCGGAGGAAACCCACGCACACACGGGGAGGACGTGCAGACTCCACACAGACAGTGACCCAGCCGGGAATCGTAACTGGGACCCTGGAGCTGTGAAGCAACTGTGCTAACCACTGTGCTACCGTGCCATCCTAAAATGTTGGAATGGGAGAGAGACGGGGTGAGAGAGAGGGAATAGAAGAGAGTGAGAGGAATGAAGTAAGAGAGGAAGAGGTGCAGTGTGTGTGATACAGAGAGGATTAGGGAGAAAGGGGGGGGGGGGGGGGGGACAGGCAGAGAAATAGGGACTGAGAAAGATGGGAAAGAGAGATAGCGACCAGAAAACAAATGGGAGAGAGCGAGAATGAGAGAGGGGTGGAGAGAGAGATGAGAAAAAACAGAGGGATGGAGAGAGACTGAGAGGAACAGAAAGAGCAGGGAGTCAAAGAGAGAAGTTTGGGAATCCAATATGTGTGTTCGTTAGTTCAAGCTTTTAGTTAAAGCTCGGCATTGAGTGGCCAGTTAAAAGTTATTATCAATGCCAACATTAATGAAATGAAATGAAAATTGCTTATTGTCACGAGTAGGCTTCAATGAAGTTACTGTGAAACAATAACCAATAACCTGCGATTCTCGGAACATAATTAAATCTCATCTGTTTATTCAAATGCAATAAGTTGAAACCATTGGAATAATGTTCTTATTAATTCTGTTAATCATTGACTCTTTACCTGACGTTTCCTTCCTGTTTCTCTAGAGAAGTTAAAGAGGCTGATGTTAGCCAATATCAATGAGGTGTTTCGACCGGATCTCCAAATGGAGACGGCTAATGACAAAGAATTAGAGGTAACTGAGATCAGAAGAGCTCCAGTTAACCCTCTATCCCTCTGGTCCCAAATCTAATTAACCCCTTCTTCCTCCAGGTCATGTTTGATTTATCCACCAACCACCAGGTCCAGTCCCATTAACCCCCGTGTCTCAGTCCCATTAACCTCCATGTCTCAGTCTGATTAACCCCCGTGTCTCAGTCTGATTAACCTCCGTGTCTCAGTCTGATTAACCCCCGTGTCTCAGTCTGATTAACCCCCGTGTCACAGTCTGATTAACCCCCGTGTCTCAGTCTGATTAACCTCAGTGTCTCAGTCTGATTAACCCCCGTGTCTCAGTCTGATTAACCCCCGTGTCTCAGTCTGATTAACCCCCGTGTCTCAGTCTGATTAACCCCCGTGTCTCAGTCTGATTAACCTCCATGTCTCAGTCTGATTAACCCCCGTGTCTCAGTCTGATTAACCCCCGTGTCTCAGTCTGATTAACCCCCGTGTCTCAGTCTGATTAACCCCCGTGTCTCAGTCTGATTAACCCCCGTGTCTCAGTCTGATTAACCCCCGTGTCTCGGTCTGATAACCCCGTGTCTCGGTCTGATTAACCCCCGTGTCTCAGTGATTAACCCCGTGTCTCAGTCTGATTAACCTCCGTGTCTCGGTCTGATTAACCCCCGTGTCTCAGTCTGATTAACCCCCGTGTCTCAGTCTGATTAACCCCCGTGTCTCAGTCTGATTAACCTCCGTGTCTCAGTCTGATTAACCCCCGTGTCTCAGTCTGATTAACCTCCGTGTCTCGGTCTGATTAACCCCCGTGTCTCAGTCTGATTAACCCCCGTGTCTCAGTCTGATTAACCCCCGTGTCTCAGTCTGATTAACCCCCATGTCTCGGTCTGATTAACCCCCGTGTCTCAGTCTGATTAACCCCCGTGTCTCAGTCTGATTAACCCCCGTGTCTCAGTCTGATTAACCTCCGTGTCTCGGTCTGATTAACCCCCGTGTCTCAGTCTGATTAACCCCCGTGTCTCAGTCTGATTAACCCCCATGTCTCGGTCTGATTAACCCCCGTGTCTCAGTCTGATTAACCCCCGTGTCTCAGTCTGATTAACCCCCGTGTCTCAGTCTGATTAACCCCCGTGTCTCAGTCTGATTAACCCCCGTGTCTCGGTCTGATTAACCCCCGTGTCTCAGTCTGATTAACCCCCGTGTCTCAGTCTGATTAACCCCCGTGTCTCAGTCTGATTAACCTCCGTGTCTCGGTCTGATTAACCCCCGTGTCTCAGTCTGATTAACCCCCGTGTCTCAGTCTGATTAACCTCCGTGTCTCGGTCTGATTAACCCCCGTGTCTCAGTCTGATTAACCCCCGTGTCTCAGTCTGATTAACCCCCGTGTCTCAGTCTGATTAACCCCCGTGTCTCAGTCTGATTAACCCCCGTGTCTCAGTCTGATTAACCCCCGTGTCTCAGTCTGATTAACCCCCATGTCTCGGTCTGATTAACCCCCGTGTCTCAGTCTGATTAACCCCCGTGTCTCAGTCTGATTAACCCCCGTGTCTCAGTCTGTTTAACCCCCGTGTCTCAGTCTGATTAACCCCCGTGTCTCAGTCTGATTAACCTCCGTGTCTCAGTCTGATTAACCCCCGTGTCTCAGTCTGATTAACCTCCGTGTCTCAGTCTGATTAACCCCCGTGTCTCAGTCTGATTAACCCCCGTGTCTCAGTCTGATTAACCCCCGTGTCTCAGTCTGATTAACCCCCGTGTCTCAGTCTGATTAACCCCCGTGTCTCAGTCTGATTAACCCCCGTGTCTCAGTCTGATTAACCTCCGTGTCTCCGTCTGATTAACCTCCGTGTCTCAGTCTGATTAACCCCCGTGTCTCAGTCTGATTAACCCCCGTGTCTCAGTCTGATTAACCATCGTGTCTCAGTCTGATTAACCCCCGTGTCTCAGTCTGATTAACCCCCGTGTCTCAGTCTGATTAACCATCGTGTCTCAGTCTGATTAACCCCCGTGTCTCAGTCTGATTAACCCCCGTGTCTCAGTCTGATTAACCCCCGTGTCTCAGTCTGATTAACCCCCGTGTCTCGGTCTGATTAACCCCCGTGTCTCAGTCTGATTAACCTCCGTGTCTGGGTCTGATTAACCCCCGTGTCTCAGTCTGATTAACCCCCGTGTCTCGGTCTGATTAACCTCCGTGTCTCAGTCTGATTAACCCCCGTGTCTCGGTCTGATTAACCCCCGTGTCTCAGTCTGATTAACCCCCGTGTCTCAGTCTGATTAACCCCCGTGTCTCAGTCTGATTAACCCCCGTGTCTCAGTCTGATTAACCCCCGTGTCTCGGTCTGATTAACCTCCGTGTCTCAGTCTGATTAACCCCCGTGTCTCAGTCTGATTAACCTCCGTGTCTGGGTCTGATTAACCCCCGTGTCTCAGTCTGATTAACCCCCGTGTCTCGGTCTGATTAACCTCCGTGTCTCAGTCTGATTAACCCCCGTGTCTCAGTCTGATTAACCTCCGTGTCTGGGTCTGATTAACCCCCGTGTCTCAGTCTGATTAACCCCCGTGTCTCAGTCTGATTAACCTCCGTGTCTCAGTCTGATTAACCCCCGTGTCTCAGTCTGATTAACCTCCGTGTCTCAGTCTGATTAACCCCCGTGTCTCAGTCTGATTAACCTCCGTGTCTGGGTCTGATTAACCTCCGTGTCTCAGTCTGATTAACCTCCGTGTCTCAGTCTGATTAACCTCCGTGTCTCAGTCTGATTAACCTCCGTGTCTCAGTCTGATTAACCTCCGTGTCTCAGTCTGATTAACCCCCGTGTCTCAGTCTGATTAACCCCCGTGTCTCAGTCTGATTAACCCCTGTGTCTCTGTCTGATTAACCCCGTAATCACGGTCTGATTAACCTCCGTGTCTCGGTCTGATTAACCCCCGTGTCTCAGTCTGATTAACCCCCGTGTCTCAGTCTGATTAACCCTGTGTCTCTGTCTGATTAACCCCGTAATCACGGTCTGATTAACCTCCGTGTCTCGGTCTGATTAACCCCCGTGTCTCTGTCTGATTAACCCCCGTGTCTCAGTCTGATTAACCCCCGTGTCTCAGTCTGATTAACCCCCGTGTCTCAGTCTGATTAACCCCCGTGTCTCAGTCTGATTAACCTCCGTGTCTCAGTCTGATTAACCCCCGTGTCTCAGTCTGATTAACCCCCGTGTCTCAGTCTGATTAACCCCCGTGTCTCAGTCTGATTAACCTCCGTGTCTCAGTCTGATTAACCCCCGTGTCTCAGTCTGATTAACCCCCGTGTCTCAGTCTGATTAACCTCCGTGTCTCAGTCAGATTAACCCCCGTGTCTCAGTCTGATTAACCCCCGTGTCTCAGTCTGATTAACCCCCGTGTCTCAGTCTGATTAACCCCCGTGTCTCAGTCTGATTAACCCCCGTGTCTCAGTCTGATTAACCCCCGTGTCTCAGTCTGATTAACCTCAGTGTCTCAGTCTGATTAACCCCCGTGTCTCAGTCTGATTAACCTCCGTGTCTCGGTCTGATTAACCCCCGTGTCTCAGTCTGATTAACCTCAGTGTCTCAGTCTGATTAACCCCCGTGTCTCGGTCTGATTAACCATCGTGTCTCAGTCTGATTAACCCCCGTGTCTCAGTCTGATTAACCCCCGTGTCTCAGTCTGATTAACCCCCGTGTCTCAGTCTGATTAACCCCCGTGTCTCAGTCTGATTAACCTCCGTGTCTCAGTCTGATTAACCCCCGTGTCTCAGTCTGATTAACCCCCGTGTCTCAGTCTGATTAACCCCCGTGTCTCAGTCTGATTAACCATCGTGTCTCAGTCTGATTAACCCCCGTGTCTCAGTCTGATTAACCCCCGTGTCTCAGTCTGATTAACCTCCGTGTCTCAGTCTGATTAACCCCCGTGTCTCAGTCTGATTAACCCCCGTGTCTCAGTCTGATTAACCCCCGTGTCTCAGTCTGATTAACCCCCGTGTCTCAGTCTGATTAACCCCCGTGTCTCAGTCTGATTAGTCCCCGTGTCTCGGTCTGATTAACCTCCGTGTCTCAGTCTGATTAACCCACATGTCTCAGTCTGATTAACCCCCGTGTCTCAGTCTGATTAACCTCCGTGTCTCCGTCTGATTAACCTCCGTGTCTCAGTCTGATTAACCTCCGTGTCTCAGTCTGATTAACCCCCGTGTCTCAGTCTGATTAACCCCCGTGTCTCAGTCTGATTAACCCCCGTGTCGGGTCTGATTAACCCCCGTGTCTCAGTCTGATTAACCCCCGTGTCTCGGTCTGATTAACCCCCATGTCTCGGTCTGATTAACCCCCGTGTCTCAGTCTGATTAACCCCCGTGTCTCGGTCTGATTAACCCCCGTGTCTCGGTCTGATTAACCCCCGTGTCTCAGTCTGATTAACCCCCGTGTCTCAGTCTGATTAACCTCCGTGTCTCAGTCTGATTAACCCCCGTGTCTCAGTCTGATTAACCTCCGTGTCTCAGTCTGATTAACCCCCGTGTCTCGGTCTGATTAACCCCCGTGTCTCGGTCTGATTAACCCCCGTGTCTCAGTCTGATTAACCCCCGTGTCTCAGTCTGATTAACCTCCGTGTCTCAGTCTGATTAACCTCCGTGTCTCGGTCTGATTAACTCCCGTGTCTCAGTCTGATTAACCCCCGTGTCTCAGTCTGATTAACCCCCGTGTCTCAGTCTGATTAACCCCCGTGTCTCAGTCTGATTAACCCCCGTGTCTCGGTCTGATTAACCCCCGTGTCTCAGTCTGATTAACCTCCGTGTCTCGGTCTGATTAACCCCATAATCACGGTCTGATTAACCTCCGTGTCTCAGTCTGATTAACCCCCGTGTCTCAGTCTGATTAACCCCCGTGTCTCAGTCTGATTAACCCCCGTGTCACAGTCTGATTAACCCCCGTGTCTCAGTCTGATTAACCCCCGTGTCTCAGTCTGATTAACCCCCGTGTCTCAGTCTGATTAACCCCCGTGTCTAAGTCTGATTAACCTCCGTGTCTCAGTCTGATTAACCCCCGTGTCTCAGTCTGATTAACCCCCGTGTCTCGGTCTGATTTACCCCATAATCACGGTCTGATTAACCCCCGTGTCTCAGTCTGATTAACCTCCGTGTCTCAGTCTGATTAACCTCCGTGTCTCAGTCTGATTAACCCCATAATCACGGACTGATTAACCCCTGTGACCTGGTCTGAAAATTGACCATCGCCTGGTTTGATTAACCCTATGGTTACGTTCTTCTCTCTTTGATGTAAATGTTTGATATCAAACGGGGATCAAACGCAGGGATTTTGTGAAACAATAATGTGAGGTCTTTATTTGACGATAAGACGAAACACGTGTAAGAGTTACCTTGGAATCTATGCATAGCGAGTCTGACTTCGACCACTGTTGTTTGCACACTGACTACATGTTGTAGAACTAATCTATCCCTTCCTATCGAGGTCGGTAACGATTGACGTTAGTTTAAGAAACAGTCCTTAAAGGTCCTGGCACATGACATGACATCACCCACCCTTCTTTTCCGAACTAGAGATTCACCCATATCGACTCAAACTATTTTAAAGACTGCCAAACAAAACAACCTTGGGTCTGAGTGATGTGTAAGGCAGAGCAATATCGTTTGCTTATCTGTCCGATCTTCGCTTTTTAAAATTTCGTTTATGGGATGTGGTTGTCGCTGGTTAGGCCAGCATTTATTGCCCATCCCTAGTTGCCCTTCAGAAGGTGGTGGCGAGTTGCTTTCTTGAACCGCTGCATTCCTTGAGGTGTAGGTACACCCACTGTGCTGGTAGGGCGAGAGTGACCTTTGCTCGAGGCGGCTGTATGTTTTCAGAATGCTGGTTTGGCTGCTTCTCTTTTGGTGTAGGTACACCCACTGTGCTGGTAGGGCTAGGGTGAAGGCTGCTTTTCTTTTGCTGTTGAGGTTCCGGCCCTGTTCTGGATTACTCAATATTTCTGTTGTGGGAATGTCCTGGTCCCGTTTCACCACCCTGCCCTGCCATTTTTGCGCTGGATACGATATTGGTTCTGTGCATAATGCTGACGATTTGTTTTGCTGATGAGCCACCAGTTGGGTGGTGTGTTTGAACCTCCTGTCCAATGTTCAGGCTGGGGTACCTGCAAGTGGCGCCGTAGGCAACCTTCATAGTCCCCTGTTTTCCGAGTAATGAATCAAGGACCCCTGAGAATATCGATGAGCGATGACTGAGGTCTGTCTGCTGAATAGCAATCCTGCAATGGGATGAAGGGGACAGGTTTGGAATAGAACATAGAACATAGAACAGTACAGCACAGAACAGGCCCTTCGGCCCTCGATGTTGTGCCGAACAATGATCACCCCACTTAAACCCACATACCCGTAACCCAACAATCCCCCCATTAACGTTACACTACGGGCAATTTAGCATGGCCAATCCACCTAACCCGCACATCTTTGGACTGTGGGAGGAAACCGGAGCACCCGGAGGAAACCCACGCACACACGGGGAGGACGTGCAGACTCCACACAGACAGTGACCCAGCCGGGAATCGAACCTGGAACCCTGGAGCTGTGAAGCATTGATGCTAACCACCATGCTACCTTTTGGTGTTGAGGTTCCGGTGTTGAGGAATGGACACACCAAATTCTGTTCATGGAGAGCCCGTTGGCTGATGATCTGCTTTCAGAGTTGACCTTCTTCCAGTGTGAGCATATGAGTTTCTGATGGGGCTCCCCATGGTCTCTGGTCCTGTGGTTTGACGTTGCCATGAATGGTGGCCAAGGACACCCCTTGCACACCGTTGGGCCTGTGATTACTGGGTCAGTGGCATCCAGAATATAAAATATCCAGGGTGAATTCCTCTTCCAACGCCTGGGATGGGGGTGCCATTGTGTGCAGTTTGGGAGTGCTTGGGGGACACCCATCACTTCCCACCTCTGTGCGTAGATGTGTTTGGGTGAGCCGAGTGGATGGACCAGTGTTGCTGCCCCTTCATCTGTGGGCATCTAACCTGGACAGAGGCATAGCCTCCTGTTGGCAGCACTGTTCCAATACATTCATTGATGTCTATCGTGCTGAATGCGTGCTCGTTTCGGGTATCGATGCTCTGCTCATCCTTACCAAAGTCTGCTTCTTTTCGCTTTTGGGAGTTGGTAGTTGATGAATCCTTCTTCCCAGCCTAGTCTGCAGTATTTAGCTTCCCCAGACCTCGTGCAGGAACAATAACCAGTCATGAAATCTCCAGCCCATGGAGTTCTGCTTAAAGCAGTTTCACTCCTGCCCCTGTTTAAGTTCCCGTACCAGCCTCCCCGGACAGGCACCGGAATGTGGCGACTAGGGGCTTTTCACAGTAACTTCATTGAAGCCTACTCGTGACAATAAGCGATTTTCATTTTCATTTTTTTTCATTTTCAAGTTTGGCAACAGGTAGACTTTAACTACTTAAGCTCTCCCAGCTTTGATCAATCTCACTGGGACCCGATGCCTACTGTCTGGAGTGAGGTGAGGTGTGTGTCGGATTCCTACAGAGCTGCAGAATCACTTTCACATGGTTAGTTTTGATAGTTGGTTCACTTTCACATCAGTACCAATTTGCTTCTGCTGGAGGTGAAGGGCTGTTTATTTTTCAGTCAAATCTTCACAACCCATCCCTTCACCCGGCCACCATGTTATGGCCGACCCTCTATTCAACATAAACGCACCAATCAAACACAAATATTGGTAAAACAATGGCATGGGTCCTTTATTCGAAGATAGGACTATACATAGATATAGTTATAATAATAATCTTTATTAGTATCACATGTAGGCTTACATTAACACTGCAATCGGGCAGCAGGGTAGCATGGTGGTTAGCATAAATGCTTCACAGCTCCAGGGTCCCAGGTTCGATTCCCGGCTGGGTCACTGTCTGTGCGGAGTCTGCACGTCCTCCCCCTGTGTGCGTGGGTTTCCTCCGGGTGCTCCGGTTTCCTCCCACAGTCCAAAGATGTGCGGGTTAGGTGGATTGGCCATGCTAAATTGCCCGTAGTGTCCTAATAAAAGTAAGGTTAAGGGGGGGTTGTTGGGTTACGGGTATAGGGTGGATATGTGGGTTTGAGTAGGGTGATCATGGCTCGGCACAGTAAGAAGTCTTACAACACCAGGTTAAAGTGAAACAAACCTGTTGGACTTTAACCTGGTGTTGTAAGACTTCTTACTGTGCTCACCCCAGTCCAACGCCGGCATCTCCACATCATGGCTCGGCACAACATTGAGGGCCGAAGGGCCTGTTCTGTGCTGTACTGTTCTATGTTCTATGTTCTAATTAAGTTACTGTGGAAGATCTCCTAGTCGCCACATTCCGGCGCCTGTTCGGGTGCACAGAGGGAGAATTCAGAATGTCCAATTCACCTAACAGCACGTCTTTCGGGACTTGTGGGAGGAAACCGGAGCCCCCGGAGGAAACCCACGCACACACAGGGAGAACATGCAGACTCCGCACAGACACTGACCCAAGCCGGGAATCGAACCTGGCACCCTGGCGCTGTGAAGCAACAGTGCTAACCACTGTGCTGCCCAGGAGACGATGTACTGTCCATTTGACTTCTACCACTGCTGTCCCCAGACTGACGGCAAGTCTCGGGCCCTAATGCGCCGCATCCTGTCGAGGTCGCTAATGATTGACAGCAGTTTAGAGTAGACAGCCCCCTTAAAGATGCAAGCTCATCATCTCACAACGGGTCTCACGGCCTGATTAACCGCGTCCCTCTGGTTCCAGGTGTATGGGCTGATCAAGAACTGCTGGGAAGAAGATCCAGAAAAACGACCAGATTTTAAGAGAATTGAGGCAACACTGGGCAAGATATTCAGGTTGGTGGACACGAGCTGTTGGGGAGGGGGGGGGGGTGGTGGAAATCTGCACCCCCCCCCCCCCTCACACACACACACACATACAGTGACTGCATCGTAGAACAGGGATCAAACAATTTACAGGTGTCAGTTAATGTGGGGAAAATATAACCCAGGATAGACCATTCAGCATCCTCAAGACTGTTCTTCCATTCAGTTAGATCTCGGTGGATCTGTATCATAACGTTAACCACCATTGGTTCTGAAGCAATTTGCTCTCCTTAAAGTTTTGAAATTTTTAATGGCCCATCAGTTTTTCTGGGCGGGGAAATTCCAGGTATCCACGAGCCAGATGGGTATTGTCTGGAACAGGAACAGATCGATCAGCTTGACCAGGTTGTCCAACACTAGAGTCCCTGAGCCGTCTATGGTCACTTCCTTGTGTAGTTCTCCGCCCACATATCCTTCCCCTGCCCAACTCCACTTCCTCCTGTCACGTGACATCCAACGTGATTGTGGCCATGGTAACATTTTTTACTACCTTGTCATTCTTAACCTGTCCGCAGCCTGTGAAAGGGTTGACCAGCCAAGTTGGTTGACCGTGCCATCCACCCTCACCTCTTCTCTTCCACCGGCCATCTGGTCGGGACTGAATTTTCCTGATTCCATTCTTGTCTGCCCAGCCGTAGCCAGAGAATGGCTTCTCTTCCCACTCCCAGGCTGTTACAGCTGGTGCCCCCCCCCCCCCCTACTAGGCCCGTCCACACTTATTTCTCATCTCCATGCTTCCTATGGCAACACCATCAGAAACCACAACAATGTATGCTGACAGCACCCAGCTCTACCAGCCCACCAGCTCGCTCTACCCCTCCGCTGTCTCTAAATTGCCAGGCAGACTTGATGAGCAGAAATTTCCTCCAGGTGAATATAATATGGCAGAAGGAGGCCATTTATCCCATGAGTCTGCACCTACCCTCTGATAGAGCAGCCTAACTCGGCACGCACCCTCACCCTATCCCTGTAATAGATGCGGATAGATGCGGGCAGGTTGTTTCCACTGGCGGGTGAAAGCAGAACTAGGGGGAATAGCCTCAAAATAAGGGGAAGTAGATTTAGGACTGTGCTTAGGAGGAACTTCTTCACCCAAAGGGTTGTGAATCTGTGGAATTCCTTGCCCAACGAAGCAGTTGAGGCTCCTTCATTAAATGTTTTTAAGGTAAAGATAGATAGTTTTTTGAAGAATAAAGGGATTAAGGGTTATGGTGTTCGGGCCGGAAAGTGGAGCTGAGTCCACAAAAGATCAGCCATGATCTAATTGAATGGCGGAGCAGGCTCGAGGGGCCAGATGGCCTACTCCTGCTCCTAGTTCTTATGTTCTTATACCGCCTACCCTGCATATCTTTGGACTGTGGGAGGAAACCGGAGCACCCGGAGGAAACCCACTCAGACACGGGGAGAAAGTGCAGACTCCACACAGGTAGTTAACCAAGGCCGCAATTGAACCCAGATGCCAGGCTCCGTGAGGCAGCAGTGCTAACCACTGTGCTACAGTGCCGGCCCAATATTGGGAAGGCCAAAGCTTGTCTTTGCCTCCTCCGTTTTCTAGCCAGTGACTCCAGGGAACGGTCTGAGCTTGAGCCATTCCCATCACAGCCTTGGTGTTAGACCTGACCCTGAGCTCAGCTCCCAATCACATATTAGCTCCATCATTAAGGCTGCCCGTTTCCACCTCTATAACCACCTGGCTGCACCAGTACCTTGTCTGACCTGCTCCGGAAACCTATATCCGTGTCTTTGTCAGGATTGGACTTGATCATTCCAACACTTTCCAGTTCTGCCATTCTCCCTAAACTTTTTTTTTAAATTTAGAGTACCCAATTCATTTTTTCCAATTAAGGGGCGATTTTGGGGCAATCCACCTACCCTGCACATCTTTGGGTTGTGGGGGCGAGACCCACGCAGACACGGGGAGAATGTGCAAACTCCACACGGACAGTGACCCGGGGCCGGGATCGAACCTGGGACCTCAGCGCCGTGAGGCTGCAGTGCTAACCACTGCGTCACCATGCTGCCCTATGCCACCCTGCTGCCCTATGCCACCGTGCTGCCCTATGCCACCCTGCTGCCCTATGCCACCGTGCTGCCCATTCTCCCTAAACTGGAGCTCATCCAAAGTTCTGCTGCCCTCATCCTGATTTGCTCAAGTCCCAGTCACCCGTCAGCTCGGCCTGCTTACATTGGCTCCCTATTGATTTCGATATCGATTTAATTTTGAAATCTCCATCCTTCTTTTCACATCTTTCCCTGGCCTCACACATCGCTGTCGCTGTAAACTCCTCCAGCCCTACAATCCCTTCAGATGCCTGTGTTCCTCCAATTCAACCACTTGCACATTCCCAATGTTCTTTGCTCCCCCGTTACCTCTGTACCTTCAACTGCCTCAGTCCTGAGCTGCACAACTCCCTCCAAAACTCTCCCTGCCTCTCTCTCCCATTGACCGAACCTTTGGTCATCAATCCTGAGAGCTTGGTCTCAAAGTTAGCTCGATAATGTTCCCATGAAGCTCGGGACCCTTTGCCTAAAATTGCATGATAGCCAATAAACACTTCACACGTGTGTCACCATTGTTACAACATAGGAGGAGCCAGTTTATGCACAGCAAGCTCCCACAAGACGCAATGTGATAGGAACTAGATAATCAGTTGTAATGATGTTGATTGAGGGAATAAGTGGCCATCCACTGGGCGCACCGATCTTGATCAGGAGCTGACAAGTGGGATTTGAACCCATGACTTTCAGGCCCCGAGGTGTGAGTGCTGCCCTGTGACCCCACACTGCCCCCCCCCCCCCCCCCCCCCCCCCCCCCCAGCAGGTACTATTCTGGCAGAGCAACTTACACCAGGCGAGTTGCAATCTGATGGCCATACCAGGTTTAATCTTCATCGGCTGCTTAGCTCAGGTGAGGCAAGGAGGACATTCCTGACGTGAGGCACCCCCACTCTCAGGCTAATCCTTCTTAGTGAAGGATTAAGACCATAAGACATAGGAGCGGAAGTAAGGCCATTCGGCCCATCGAGTCCACTCCACCATTCAATCATGGTTGATTTCAACTCCATTTACCCGCTCTCTCCCCATAGCCCTTAATTCCTCGAGAAATCAAGAATTTATCAATTTCTGTCTTAAAGACACTCAACGTCCCGGCCTCCACCGCCCTCTGTGGCAATGAATTCCACAGACCTACCACTCTCTGGCTGAAGAAATTTCTCCTCATCTCTGTTCTAAAGTGACTCCCTTTTATTCTAAGGCTGTGCCCCCGCGTCCTAGTCTCCCCTGCTAATGGAAACAACTTCCCTACGTCCATCCTATCCAAGCCATTCATTATCTTGTACGTTTCTATTAGATCTCCCCTCAACCTCCTAAACTCCAATGAATATAATCCCACGATCCTCAGACGTTCATCGTATGTTAGGCCTACCATTCCTGGGATCATCCGTGTGAATCTCCGCTGGACCCGCTCCAGTGCCAGTATGTCCTTCCTGAGGTATGGGGCCCAAAATTGCTCACAGTATTCTAAATGGGGCCTAACTAGTGCTTTATAAAGCCTCAGAAGTACATCCCTGCTTTTATATTCCAAGCCTCTTGAGATAAATGACAACATTACATTTGCTTTCTTAATTACAGACTCAACCTGCAAGTTTACCTTTAGAGAATCCTGGACTAGGACTCCCAAGTCCCTTTGCACTTTAGCATTATGAATTTTGTCACCGTTTAGAAAATAGTCCATGCCTCTATTCTTTTTTCCAAAGTGCAAGACCTCGCACTTGCCCACGTTGAATTTCATCAGCCACTTCTTGGACCATTCTCCTAAACTGTCTAAATCTTTCTGCAGCCTCCCCACCTCCTCAATACTACCTGCCCCTCCACCTATCTTTGTATCCTCGTATCCTTGTATCCGTCCCTCGCTTCTTGTCACAAATCTGCCCTGCCGTTCAATTCCGATCCTGGGAATGGGCAGAAGGAAAACTTTCCATACCATGCTCAGAATTTACACATAAAATGGATCTTAATAATAATAATAATAATATTAATAATCGCTTATTGTCACGAGTAGGCTTCAATGAAGTTACTGCGAGAAACCCCTAGTCGCCACATTCAGGCACCTGTTCAGGGAGGATCTTACCGATAACTTTCCGGTTTCGGCACCATTGGGACTTCATCATCATCAAAGAACAATCGAAATTCCCTTTCACGAGGGCGTCCCCAAGTCCTGTCTGTAGCTGCCCTCCACTTCCACTCCCATTGATAGCAATCAGTAATTGGGAAGTAGACCCTGGTATCTATGAGCCAGTCCCGTGGAGATTTCACGTCGGTCTGTGGAACTCCGTAGATCTCGGGGCACCAGATCCCCCCCCCCCCCCCCCCCACTGACTCAGCCTGGCACAGACAATAGTGGGTAGATCCTTGAGTGAGTGCGCCAGTGACACAGCTTTGGGGACGTGGAAATTGCCTCCCAGGCACTTTTGAGGAAACTATAGTCAAGTTTCCATTGGATGTCTTGCAGCACGTTCCACAGTGAGACGGCCAAGAGCTACATGGACACGCTGATCCGCCGACTTCAGATGTACTCGAAGAACTTGGAGCACTTGGTGGAGGAGAGGACAGTCCTGTACAAGGCCGAACGGGACCGGGCGGATCAGCTCAACTACATGTTGCTGCCGAAGTGAGCAAGATCAGTCTTTGTCCATCTATTCTTTCTCTGGTATCTCTACCATCTTTACCGCTTGTTTACCTCAGTTTTATTACTGCTTACTTATCTGACTCTCTATCTATCCTGCCAATCATTTAGCTGCCTCTGATTTTTGAATCACTGCCCATGCAAAGTTTACCTTGATTGTCCATCTCACAATGTGATTGTTATTATCGATGTGTATATATATTGTCAGGTGGATCCTAAGCCAGATGGCCCACACCACCAATCCTGCCGGTCAGGTAGGTGGTTTAATCCACGCCGGCGGGAGAGGCCTGTCAGCGGCGGGACTTCGGCCCATCACGGGCCGGAGAATTGCCACGGGGGGCCCGCTGACTGGCGCGGCGCGATTCCTGCCCCCCCCCCCCCCCCCCCGCTGATCTCGGGGGGCGGAGAATTCGGGACACGGCGGGGGCGGGATTGACGCCGGACCCGGGCGATTCTCCGACCCGGCCCGGCCCGGGGGGGGGGGGGGGGGGGGGAGTCGGAGAATCCCGCCCCTTGTTCTGGAATGTTGCTCCATATGGGGTGCTGCGATGGAAGGCTGACTTCCTGGTGGGTTGAGCAGGTCACCATGGAGTGGGTAAGCAAGGGGCAGCACGGAGTGGGTAAGCAAGGGGCAGCATGGAGTGGGTAAGTGAGGGGCAGCATGGAGTGGGTAAGTGAGGGGCAGCATGGAGTGGGTAAGCAAGGGGCAGCATGGAGTGGGTAAGTGAGGGGCAGCGTGGAGTGGGTAAGTGAGGGGCAGCGTGGAGTGGGTAAGTGAGGGGCAGCATGGAGTGGGTAAGTGAGGGGCAGCGTGGAGTGGGTAAGTGAGGGGCAGCATGGATGGGTAAGTGAGGGGCAGCATGGAGTGGGTAAATGAGGGGCAGCATGGAGTGGGTAAGTGAGGGGCAGCAAGGAGTGGGTAAGTGAGGGGCAGCATGGATGGGTAAGTGAGGGGCAGCATGGAGTGGGTAAGTGAGGGGCAGCATGGATGGGTAAGTGAGGGGCAGCATGGAGTGGGTAAGTGAGGGGCAGCATGGAGTGGGTAAGTGAGGGGCAGCAAGGAGTGGGTAAGTGAGGGGCAGCATGGATGGGTAAGTGAGGGGCAGCATGGAGTGGGTAAGTGAGGGGCAGCATGGATGGGTAAGTGAGGGGCAGCATGGAGTGGGTAAGTGAGGGGCAGCATGGAGTGGGTAAGTGAGGTGCAGCATGGAGTGGGTAAGCGAGGGGCAGCATGGATGGGTAAGTGAGGGGCAGCATGGAGTGGGTAAGTGAGGGGCAGCATGGATGGGTAAGTGAGGGGCAGCATGGAGTGGGTAAGTGAGGGGCAGCATGGATGGGTAAGTGAGGGGCAGCATGGAGTGGGTAAGTGAGGGGCAGCATGGAGTGGGTAAGCAAGGGGCAGCATGGAGTGGGTAAGCGAGGGGCAGCATGGAGTGGGTAAGTGAGGGGCAGCACGGAGTGGGTAAGTGAGGGGCAGCATGGAGTGGGTAAGTGAGGGGCAGCATGGATGGGTAAGTGAGGGGCAGCATGGAGTGGGTAAGCAAGGGGCAGCATGGAGTGGGTAAGTGAGGGGCAGCATGGAGTGGGTAAGTGAGGGGCAGCATGGAGTGGGTAAGTGAGGGGCAGCATGGAGTGGGTAAGCAAGGGGCAGCATGGAGTGGGTAAGTGACGGGCAGCATGGAGTGGGTAAGTGAGGGGCAGCATGGAGTGGGTGAGGGGTAGCATGGAGTGGGTAAGTGAGGGGCAGCATGGAGTGGGTAAGTGAGGGGCAGCATGGAGTGGGTAAGTGAGGGGCAGCATGGAGTGGGTAAGCAAGGGGCAGCATGGAGTGGGTAAGTGACGGGCAGCATGGAGTGGGTAAGTGAGGGGCAGCATGGAGTGGGTGAGGGGTAGCATGGAGTGGGTAAGTGAGGGGCAGCATGGAGTGGGTGAGGGGCAGCATGGATGGGTAAGTGAGGGGCAGCATGGAGTGGGTAAGTGAGGGGCAGCATGGAGTGGGTGAGTGGCAGCATGGAGTGGGTAAGTGAGGGGCAGCATGGAGTGGGTGAGGGGTAGCATGGAGTGGGTGAGTGGCAGCATGGAGTGGGTAAGTGAGGGGCAGCATGGAGTGGGTGAGGGGTAGCATGGAGTGGGTAAGTGAGGGGCAGCATGGAGTGGGTGAGGGGTAGCATGGAGTGGGTAAGCGAGGTGCAGCATGGAGTGGGTAAGTGAGGGGCAGCATGGAGTGGGTAAGTGAGGGGCAGCATGGAGTGGGTAAGTGAGGGGCAGCATGGAGTGGGTAAGCAAGGGGCAGCATGGAGTGGGTAAGTGAGGTGCAGCATGGAGTGGGTAAGTGAGGGGCAGCATGGAGTGGGTAAGTGAGGGGGCAGCATGGAGTGGGTAAGCGAGGGGCAGCATGGATGGGTAAGTGAGGGGCAGCATGGAGTGGGTAAGTGAGGTGCAGCATGGAGTGGGTAAGTGAGGGGCAGCATGGAGTGGGTAAGTGAGGTGCAGCATGGAGTGGGTAAGTGAGGGGCAGCATGGAGTGGGTAAGTGAGGGGCAGCATGGATGGGTAAGTGAGGGGCAGCATGGAGTGGGTAAGTGAGGGGCAGCATGGATGGGTAAGTGAGGGACAGCATGGATGGGTAAGTGAGGGGCAGCGTGGAGTGGGTAAGTGAGGGGCAGCATGGAGTGGGTAAGTGAGGGGCAGCATGGAGTGGGTAAGCGAGGGGCAGCATGGAGTGGGTAAGTGAGGGGCAGCATGGATGGGTAAGCGAGGGGCAGCATGGAGTGGGTAAGTGAGGGGCAGCATGGAGTGGGTAAGTGAGGGGCAGCATGGAGTGGGTAAGCGAGGGGCAGCATGGATGGGTAAGTGAGGGGCAGCATGGAGTGGGTAAGCGAGGGGCAGCATGGAGTGGGTAAGTGAGGGGCAGCATGGATGGGTAAGCGAGGGGCAGCATGGAGTGGGTAAGTGAGGGGCAGCATGGAGTGGGTAAGTGAGGGGCAGCATGGAGTGGGTAAGCGAGGGGCAGCATGGATGGGTAAGTGAGGGGCAGCATGGAGTGGGTAAGCGAGGGGCAGCATGGAATGGGTAAATGAGGGGCAGCATGGATGGGTAAGTGAGGGGCAGCATGGAGTGGGTAAGCGAGCGGCAGCATGGAGTGGGTAAGTGAGGTGCAGCATGGAGTGGGTAAGCGAGGTGCAGCACGGAGTGGGTTAGTGAGGGGCAGCATGGAGTGGGTTAGTGAGGGGCAGCATGGAGTGGGTAAGGGAGGGGCAGCATGGAGTGGGTAAGCGAGGGGCAGCATGGAGTGGGTAAGTGAGGTGCAGCATGGAGTGGGTAAGTGAGGGGCAGCATGGATGGTTTCAACCAGCCCGTGGGTTTGCGATCAATTGGGGGATGGGTGGGTGGAGTGATGTTTGCAAAGAGAGGAAGCCAGGGAAAGGGTGTTGAGTGGAAGAGTTCCCTGTCGAGCCCTTTTGGTGAGGTTTTCTGTTATGGGGGCTGATTTAGCTCAGTGGGCTAGACAGCTGGTTTGTGATGCAGAACAAGCCCAGCAGCGCAGGTTCAATTCCCGTACCAGTGAGAATTCTGAATTCTCCCTCTGTGTACCCAAAACAGGCGCCGGAATGTGGCGACGAGGGGCTTTTCACAGGAACTTCATTGCAGAGTAAGCCTACTTGTGACTGATGAGACCATCAATTCACGCGACATGTGGTTAGAAGTGAACAGTGGTTTTAATCGTCTTACAACAGAGCCTGCCTGTGACGAGATGAACTCTAGATGAACTGGCAGGCAGGCTCCGACTGCCAACCTGTATACAACCAGTGGGGGGGAGGAGTCATGGGCGGAGCTAAGGGTGGAGCCCAGTACAAACGTCCGTACATTCCCAGTACACCTCCCCCTAGGGGCAGAGCCGCGCAACTGCTCGTGTGCCGAGCTTACAGAGGCATGTGTGATAACAGTGTGAATTATGCTATTATGATTCACCACATTCACCCCCCCCCTAAAAAAAAATCAAGTCCGGCGGGGGTGATCGTTTACAGATTGAGCCTGTCTGGTGGTCGTGTTGTCCGTTGTGATCGGCGGAGCACCGGGGTTGCAGTCTCTTCTGGTGGCTGGATGATCACGGTCGGTTGGGGTACGATGGCGGACTCCGGGGGTGATTCTGTCTGAGCTTCATACCCGTCTGGTTCGACTGGGGACTGGGGGCGCTGGGAGCTTGCTGGTGCGGGCACGCGGAACATGTGTAGCAAACTGGTAGGCGCGGGGGCGTGGGGCGCGGTGAGTTGGGTGGGGTGTAGTGTGAGGGGTACGTCGGCGGTGGTAGTGGTGGGGTTTGATCCTGCAGGCGCCAGGTCCCGGAGGGATACGGTGTCCTGACGGCCGTCAGGGAACTCTATGAAGGCGTATTGGGGGTTTGAGTGTAGTAGGAGAACTTTTCCCACAAGCGGGTCAGTTTTGTGCGCCCTGACGTGCTTCCTGAGGAACACGGGGCCCGGTGTCTTCACCCATGCCGGGAGCGAAACCCCCGTGGTAGTACCCCTGGAAAAGATAAAGAGCCGCTCGTGAGGGGTCTGATTGGTGGCGGTACACAAGAGGGACCTAATAGCGTGGAGCGCGTCTGGGAGGACTTCTTGCCAATGGGAGTTCGGGAGATTCCTGGACCGGAGGGTCAGTAGGACGGTCTTCCAGACCGTCGCGTTCTCCCTCTCCACCTGCCCGTTCCCCCTGGGGTTGTAGCTGGTAGTCCTGCTCGAGGCAATGCCCTTGTCGAGCAGGTACTGACGCAGCTCGTCGCTCATGAAGGACGAACCCCGGTCGCTGTGTACGTAGCTGGGGAAACCAAACAGGGTGAAGACACTGTGCAGGGCTCTGATGACTGTGTGGGAGGTCATGTCGGGGCACGGGATAGCAAAAGGGAAGCGGGAGAACTCGTCGATGACATTTAGGAAGTACACATTCCGGTTAGTTGAGGGGAGTGGCCCTTTGAAATTGATGCTCAGGCGTTCAAAGGGCCTAGAAGCCTTGACCAGGTGGGCCCTGTCTGGTCTGTAGAAGTGCGGTTTGCACTCCGCACAGATCGGGCAGTCCCTGGTGACGGCTTTTACCTCCTTGTTGGAGAAAGGCAGATTTTGGGCTTTAATGTACTGGGCGAGCCGGGTGACCCCCGGGTGGCAGAGGTCATTGTGGATGGGTTTTAAGGGGTCGCTCTGCGTTCTGGCGCACGTCCCGTGGGATCGGGCATCCGAGGGCTCATTGAGCTTCCCTGGTCGATACATAATATCGTATTTGTAGGTGGAGAGTTCGATCCTCCACCTCAGAATTTTATCAGAATTTTGCCCCTTTGCGAGTTGTTGTCAAACATGAAGGCAACCGATCTTTGGTCGGTGATGAGGGTGAACCTCCTACCTGCGAGGTAGTGCCTCCAGTGTCGGACAGCCTCCACGATGGCTTGTGCTTCTTTCTCGACTGAAGAGTGTCGAAGTTCCGAAGCGGAGAGGGTTTGGGAGAAAAATGCGACTGGTCTCTCTGCCTGATTTAGTGTGGCTGCTAGAGCTACCTCTGAGGCATCGCTCTCAACCTGGAAAGGGGACGGATTCATCCACCGCCCGCATGGCCGCTTTGGCGATGTCCTCCTTGATGCCGTCGAAGGCCTGGCGAGCCTCGGCTGACAGGGGAAATCGTGTGGCCTTAAAGAGTGGGCGGGCTTTGTCCGCATATTGAGGGACCCACTGGGCGTAGTCGGAGAAGAGCCCCAAGCACTGTTTGAGGGCCTTGGGACAATGAGGGAGAGGGAGTTGTAAGAGTGGGCGCATACGGTCCGGGTCTGGGCCCAGGACTCCGTTCTCCACGACATAGCCGAGGATGGCTAGTCTGGTCGTGTGGAAAACGCATTTCTCCTTGTTATACGTGAGATTAAGCTTCTGGGCCGTCTGGAGAAATCGATTGAGGTTGGCATCGTGGTCCTGCTGGTCATAGCCGCAGATGGCGGTCCTCCAGGCAGATTGGGAGTTGGTGGTATGCAGACTTCAGATCCACCGTGGAGAAAATCCGATACTGGGCTATCTGATTCACCATGTCTGCAATCCTGGGGAGGGGATACGCGTCGATGAGCGTAAACCGATTAATAGTCTGACTATAGTCTACGACCGTGCAGAGTTTTCCCCGGTCTTGACGACCACCACCTGAGCTCTCCAGGGACTGTTACTGGCCTCTATGATCCCCTCACGTAGGAGCCTCCGGACCTCGGTTCGAATGAACACCCTGTCCTGTAGGCTGTACCGCCTGCTGCAAGTGGCTATGGGTTTACAGTCCGGAGTGAGATTGGCAAAGAGAGATGGGGGGGAGATTCGCAGCGTGGTTAGGCTGCAGATAGTGAGTGGGGGTAGCGGTCCGCCGAAGCTGAGGGTGAGGCTCTTGAGATTGCACTGAAAATCGAGCCCCAATAAGAGTGGGGCGCAGAGTTCGGGCAGGACGTATAGTTGAAAATTAGAGTAACTAGCGCCTTGGATTGTTAGAGTTGCGACGGTGCGCCCTTGGATGTGGACAGAGTGGGAGCCCGAAGCGAGGGAGATAGTTTGCCGGGCAGGGAAACCGGGGAGCGAACAGCATCTTACCAGATCTGGGTGTACGAAGCTCTCAGTGCTCCCGGAGTTGGAAAGGCACGGTGTACCGTACCCGTTGATTTGGACCGTCGCCATCGAGTTGTGGAGATGTTTTGGGCGACAATAAACAAAATCCAATCGAATCCAAGCAAGTGACCAAATTTCTTTTGCTCTCAATTCCAGGCCAGTGGTGATCTCGTTGAAGACAACCGGTCGGGTTGAGGCTGAGCTTTTTGAAGAAGTGACCATTTACTTCAGCGACATAGTGGGCTTCACCACCATCTGCAAGTTCAGCTCCCCCATGGAGGTGGTCGATATGCTCAACGACATGTACAAGAACTTTGATCAAATCCTGGACAATCACGACGTCTACAAGGTACGGGAGGGCTACCAAGTGATTCTGGCTCTGGCAGAGTTGAGTTATCGCCGCTCAGGTCAATCTCGTTCACATTGACCTTGGCCAAACCACACTCAGGGAGCACTGCAGCTCTGGCCCACTGACACAATTACACTGCAATGAAATACGTAATTGGATGTGAAGTGCTTTGAGGCATTCTGAGGTGGTGAGAGACACTGTTATAAGCCAGGGCTTAGAAAACTCCAAAGTGTATTATGATGTTCACCTGACCTATAACCTTTATGTTGAATGTGGCTAGGATCAGCACAAACTGCAGGTGTGATTCATCCGACTTTCTAGACATTTGATCAAAACAAGGTGTATTCTAAGAATGTAGTTAACCTATATTTTTTATCAATTACAAACATAAAGAAAACATAAAGGCTACAGTAATCTATGTACATAACACCTAATGAATCCCCTCTTAACTGTTTCAATTCAACAACAAAATCGAATAAACCAAAACCACTTTCAAGGGTGTGACCCAGCACACTGTTTTCTCACTTGAATGGGACTGGTCCTTCCCCTGAGATTCTGGTCCAGTTTCCAACCAACAGTTTCAAACTCCTTCCGAAAAGCAACTCTATCTTTAAAGTTACCAAGGCGGTTTGCCACACCAAATCTGCTTTCAGTTCGCTGGAACAGCTTTATAATAAAAACGGAGAAAACAGGCAAACACTGGTTTTTTTCTTCTGTAGTCCAAAGCAACAAGCCAAAACTGAAACCAAAACGCTAACCCCCCCCCCTCACCTCACAGCCACAGCCCAGCTCCACCCACAAATGACATCACTGAAGCCTTGCTACAAGTCACATGATAAGAGACCAAACCTTTCTTGAAGGGACACTCACATGACAGGCACCTTTAGCAATACAAGTTCATCTTTTCTCTGGTGACCACATGTTCACAATGACACTGTTGCCCATTTGGATCAGGTGGAGACTATCGGCGATGCCTACATGGTGGCATCAGGTTTGCCAAGGCGGAATGGGAACAGGCACGCGGTCGACATTGCCCGGATGGCGCTGGACATTCTTAACTTCATGGGATCATTCGAGCTGCCTCACCTCCCTGACCTGCCCATCTGGATTCGGATTGGTGTTCATTCCGGTAACAACATACCCAGCACTGTCAGGGGAGAGGGGGGGGGTTGGGAGGGTGAGGGGTACAAAGTGCTGCAATTTGCTACAGTCTGGAAGCATCTTTGATACCCCCTGGATATCTGGGCAAGAAAGATGGCAAAGCCTCACAGCAGGTGCAGAGGTGATTTAGCTGTAATGGGACGGTGTTGAGAATCATTCTTCCACAATGAATTCAGTTAGGTGGGGAGACGGAGAGGTTAGGATAGTTTACAAAGAACAAACAACGAAGAACAATACAGCACAGGAACAGGCCCTTCGGCCCTCCAAGCTGATCATGATGCCCGTCTAAACAAAAGCCTTCCTCACTTCCGGGGCCTCTATTCCCATCCTATTCATGTATTTGTCAAGATGCCCCTTAAATGTCACTATCGTCCCTGCTTCCACCACCTCCTCCGGCAGCGAGTTCCAGGCACCCACTACCCTCTGTGTAAAATACTTCCCTCGTACATCTCCTCTAAACCTTGCCCCTCGCACCTTAAACCTATGCCCCCTCGTAATTGACCCCTCTACCCTGGGAAAAAGCCTCTGAATATCCACTCTGTCTATGCCCCTCATAATTTTGTAGACCTCTATCAGGTCGCCCCTCAACCTCCGTCGTTCCAGTGAGAACAAACCGGGTTTATTCAACCGCTCCTCATAGCTAATGCCCTCCGTACCAGGCAACATCCTGGTAAATCTCTTCTGCACCCTCTCTAAAGCCTCCACATCCTTCTGGTAGTGGAGCGACCAGAATTGAACACTATACTCCCAAGTGTGGCCTAACTAAGGTTCTATACAGCTGCAACATGACTTGCCAATTTTTATACTCAATGCCCCGGCCAATGAAGGCAAGCATGCCGTATGCCTTCTTGACTACCTTCTCCACCTGCGTTGCCACTTTCTGTGGACCTGTACCCTCCGATCTCTCTGCCTGGCAATACTCTTATTTTTAAATTAAATTTAAAGTGTCCAATTCTTTTTTTTCCAATTAAAGGGCAATTTAGCCAATCCACCTACCCGGCACATCTTTGGGTTGTGGGGGTGAGACCCACGCAGACACGGGGTGAATGTGCAAACTCCACACGGACAGTGACCCAGGGCCGTGATCAAACCCGGGTCCTCGGTGCCCTGAGGCAGCAGTGCTAACCACTGTGCCACCGTGCCCGCCCCTCTGTCAATGCTCTTAAGGGTTCTGCCATTTACTGTATCATTCCTCCCTGTACTAAACCTTCCAAAATGCATGACCTCACATTTGTCTGGAATAAACTCCACCTCTCCATTTTCCTGAGAGAAGAGAAGGTTCAGGGGAGACACAAGGAGAAGCTGTTCCTCCAACGGGAAAACACAGATTTAACATAATTGGCAATAGAGCCAGCCGGGAAGCTGGGAGATGAGGAATTTATGTGAGGATCTGGAATGTACTGTCTGAAAATGAGACGGAAGCAAATTCAAAATGGATTTGGAAAAGAGAGATTTACCGGGCGATGAGAAAGATCACGGGAGTGGGACTAATTAGATAGCCAATTCAAATAAACAACATGCACACGATAGGCCATGCTGTACCTTTCTGTGACTTCCCCCTTACCTTGGCTCTGTCTGTCACAGGTCCGTGTGCGGCAGGTGTGGTGGGGACCAAGATGCCGCGCTACTGTCTGTTCGGTGACGTGGTCAACACAGCCTCGCGGATGGAGACCACGGGAATACGTAAGACATCCTCCTCCCCGCTCTCAATCTGACAACCTCTCTGAATCCAGCTGTACTCTCCGTTTCCCGCCATCGCTGTTTGCCTCTCTGCAATTTTCTCTCCGCCTGTTTTTCTCTTTCTCTCTGTCTGTCTCTCTCTCTATTTGTCCCTTTTTCTTTCTGGCCTCCCGATCTCTCTTTGACTCTCTGCAATGCTCTCTCTGTCTGTCTCTCTCTCTGACCCACTGTGAGTATCTCTGCCTCTCTAGGGGCTGGTTTAGCACACTGGGCTAAATCGCTGGCTTTGAAAGCAGACCAAGGCAGGCCAGCAGCACGGCTCAATTCCCGTACCAGCCTTCCCGAACAGGCGCCGGAATGTGGCGACTAGGGGCTGTTCACAGTAACTTCATTTGAAGCCTACTCGTGACAATAAGCAATTTTCATTTCATTTCTCATACGTTTATAAGATACAGGAGCCGAATTAGGCCATTTGGCCCATCGGGTCCCCTGCACCATTAGATCATGGCTGATCTCATCCTGGCCTTAACTCCATCGACCTGCCCGTTCTCCATAACCCATCAACCCATTACCAATTAAAAACCTGTCTAACTCCTCCTTAAAGTTACTGACTGTCCCAGCATGCACCGCACTCTGGGGTAGCAAATTCCACAGATTCACAACCCTTTGGGAGAAGTAGTTTCTCCTCAACTCAGTTTTAAATTTGCTGCCTCGTATCCTAAGATTATGATTTCTTGTTTTAGAATAGCCTACAAGAGGAAGCATCAGCTCCAGCTCTATATCTGTGCCTTTTATCATCTTGTACACCGCAATTTGATCTCCCCTCACTCTTCCAAACTCTAGAGAGTATCGGCCTTAACTGTTCAATCTCTCCTCATACGCCAAACCCCATTCCTGTCCATCTCTCTGTCTCTCCCTGTCTCTCTCTATCTGCCTCTCTCTCTGCCTGTATCCGTTTTCTCTCTATGTCTCTCTCTGTGCTGCGAGGTTTAGCACAGGTTAGATACAGAGTAAAGGGCGGCGCAGTGGTTAGCACTGCGGCCTCACGGCGCTGAGGACCCGGGTTTGATCCCGGCTCTGGGTCACTGTCCGTGTGGAGTTTGCACATTCTCCCCGTGTCTGCGTGGGTCTCACCCCCACAACCCAAAGATGTGCAGGGTAGGTGGATTGGCCATGCTAAATTGCCTCTTAATTGGAAAAAATGAATTGGGTACTCTAAATTTATTTTAAAAGATACAGAGTAAGCCTCCTGCTACTACACTGTCCCATCAAGCACTCCCAGGGAAGATACAACACCAGTTGAACGCCGGGTCCCATCAAATGCTCCCGGAGCAGATACAGCAATGGATAGATAAAGAATAAAGCTCCCTCCACAATTGACATTGCAATACCAGCCAGTGCCAAATCAAAGGCAGAGTCACCTGTCATGTTTAAAATGCCCGGTGTATGATGTGATGTTTAATCCTCGCAGATCCAAGGTGAATTACATTTTCACCCTCTCACTCAGTATTTAGTCTTGGCAGAGACGGTGTGTACCGTGAGGGCAGCACGGAAGCATGGTGGTTAGCATAAATGCTTCACAGCTCCAAGGTCCCAGGTTCGATTCCCGGCTGGGTCACTGTCTGTGCGGAGTCTGCACGTCCTCCCCGTGTCTGCGTGGGTTTCCTCCGGGTGCTCCGGTTTCCTCCCACAGTCCAAAGATGTGCGGGTTAGGTGGATTGGCCATGCTAAATTGCCCGTAGTGTCCTAATAAAAGTAAGGTTAAGGGGGGGGTTGTTGGGTTACGGGTATAGGGTGGATACGTGGGTTTGAGTAGGGTGATCATTGCTCGGCACAACATTGAGGGCCGAAGGGCCTGTTCTGTGCTGTACTGTTCTATGTACCCTCCCAATTCCATCTGAATGATTCAAAAGATTTTGTTCAATTTGGCGGAGAATCCATTTTTATGACCGAGTCGGGGGCGGCGCCAGTTTTACTCGGGTTGCGCAAGCTCCACCCGCTCCAAAACGGCGCCATCGCGGCACACGCAGCACACGCGGCACACGCGGCAGGCCGTTACCTGGAGGCCCCTCCCCCGATGCCCCACGCCCCCGATGCCCCCCGCCCCCGATAGCCCGCGTTGCTGGCTGCGTGGTTGATGTGTGGTCCCAGCCGTGGGGGAACCACCTTGGCAGCTGCGAACTGTGTCTAACGCTGCCATAACCGCGCTGCTGGCAGGGGAGGGGGGCTTCGGCGAGGGCTGGGGGGGGGGGGGGACTGGTGGGGAGTGGCGAGGGGGTATCCAGGGGGGCACTATCGGGTAAGGTCGGGTCCGCGCACGGCCGGCGCCAGGTCGTCGTTGTGGGCATGCGCAGCCTGAACCCGGCAATTCTCAGTCCGTTTATTCCATGGAGGCCCGTGCGTTTTACGTGGCTGCTCGCCCCTCACCGGTCAGAGGATCAGTGCTGGGGTGGCGCCGATTTCCCCCCACATAAAATGCCACGGATCCTCCGGACTTAGCCTCAAAATCGGAGAATTTAGCCCCTTTTCTTCTCTCAACTATATTTATTTTTTTTGTGTTGCAGCATTAAGGATTCACGTTAACCAATCGACAATTAATATACTGAAGCGGACCGAGTGTAAATTTGAATATGAGATGCGGGGCGAAACTTACCTGAAGGTGATTCTGTCTATTTGACCTACTTGCATTTTGGACGGTCGAACACTGGGATTGATCTCGGCATCGTGGGATATGGAACTCGGGCAGAGAGGAGTTGAGGTAGAGATCCACCGTGGGTGGTGGCTGGTAGAGGGCTGAATGGCCTCCTCCTGTCCCTATGTAATGGTTGTTGTTGTTCAGGGATTCCCGCCTCCTGCACTAATCTTTCCTGAGCTTCTACCGCTGCTGCTCTTCACCATTTTCCAATAAAAACCTCCTATACTCTCAACCCCCTTACCTAACACACATATCTTTGGACACGAAGGGGCAATTTAGCCTGGCCAATCCACCTAACCTGAACACCTTTGGACTGCGGGAGGCGACCCACGCAGCCACGGGGAGAACGTGCAGACCCCGCACTGACAGTGACCCAAGCCGGGAATCAAATCTGGGTCCCTGTCGCTGTGAGCCAGCAGAGCTAGCCACTGTGCCAACGTGCCACCCCATACTTTAAGTTGATGACCTTTCGTAAGACGAATAAATAACAAAGTAAACAATGGCCAGGATGCCTGGGGTAATCTTGAGCCGTGGAATATTTTACCTTCGCCAAAGAGGGCATTCGGGACTTTAATTGGTTCAACGTCTCCAAAAGGTTGGCACCTCGAGCATTGTGGCGCTCTCTCAAGTGGCAGCTGATATTTTTGTGTCAGTCCTACGGGGTACTCGAACGCTGAGTCACGGGCGAAAGCGCGACCTACTGGGTTATGGCTGAAAGGGCAATTGCATTTGGGCACGCAGCGATAGGTCCCAGGGACTGACCTATGGGAGCTGACGGGTCACACGACCGACACAGGGAGTAACCGATCTTTTGTCTGTTTCAGGGAAGAGGAATGGAAGTCACCTATTGGCTCACGGGAGAAACAGACCGCAATATTCGTCTGCCAGCCCAACCTTCAGCGTAAGTGAGACGGGCACTGTTCCTGGTACTTGCTTCGAGCAAGTGTAACTGAGCCACGTGACGAGCTCGACTGCTTATATCAAATGGGTTGTTAGTGTAGAAATTAACGCACTCAGGAGTGTTCAGCAAGTGCTGCCCAATCGCTGAAACTCATTTATAGGGCTGGATTCTCCGCCCCCGCCGCGCCGCATTTCTGCCCCGACCGGCCGGCGGGATTCTCCGTTACGCCGACCGGTCAATGGGGTTTCCCATTGTGGGGCAGCCCCACGTCATCGGGAAACCCCCGGGCGCCGGCAGAATGGAGAATCCCGACGGCGGAGAATCCCGCCCATAGAGTGGGCATTATGTTTCGGAGTAACGCCAGTGCGGGCTGGTTGAGTACGTTCTGTATCCTGCCTGTCATGAACAACGGAAGAGATCTACCATGCGGATTTCGTGGCACTTGCTAACACTAAAACTCAGTAGAAAGTGAGTTAAAACTTCTTGGGTGCAAATATTAATTATTTTATTGACTCTAGTTGATTACAATTGAGAATCACTTAAATCTTATTCTCTAATAAGTCCAGCTGGCAAAAGGACTCAAAGAGAAGCAATTTGTAGACAATATAACTTTCAAATAATACAGAATTGATTTTCTTGCATACGGCAAAACAGCTTGCATTTACTTCAAGAGTCAGAGTTGGAAAGTGAAAGTATGAAAGATAGAGACAGCGAATAGTTCGGTCAAAGTATAGATTGATTCCGGAATGGAAAATGGCCGTACGATCTATCGTGGTTATACTAAATCATAGCAGTTTTTAGCCATCTATCTACACCCCTATGTAATCCTAATTGGTTTGGGTTAGAATCAAATAAGTTTGATTTGACGGTTAGCTGTCTGTCTTTAATGTGCAACATTCACTTGAAATGTTTCATAAATTAATTCTTATAGGTGTTATGGAATGCGATTTGGTGCTGTTATCGCAAGATGCTTGAGCTAGATTCTTGCTGACTTGACTGTTAGGACAATGGCTCCTTTAGGTTATTGTACCGTTGCTATGCTGTTGTCATGGAGCCTACCCTGTCCTTGGACTGCTTAGTGTCATATTATCTTGCAAATGTATTTATTAGCTGAATATGATTGCCGTTTTAATCTATCATGAATAACGCTGTTTCTGCGTTCTGTTGAAGCGATGTTTTAAAATGACCTGAGGTTATGAGACTGCTGAAATCCTTAATTTAAAATGGGTAAAAACTGGGGTTTAATATTTACGCTATTACCTGGTGGTAAAATCGTTGGTTTCTACAGTACATATTGTTTTATTTGATCAGCCAATGGTTAGGATGTACGATCTATGTAACAGGCATCCTTCCTGACATCACTCATTTGTGCGGACGGACTAACGGCATTATCCTGTCAGTGAAAAGTTCCATTCACGTTCAGATGAGTGCAGGATGAAAAACTTCAGCAGCCTCTCTCTTTCCAGCAGTACTCGCAGGCCATTCGACCAAGCGACTGTTTGGGATATTTGTGGCGGTGATTGTCGATCATCTACAATTGCAAAGCTGCTTCGAGGGTGGAACATAGCGTTGGGGCAGGAGGTTCGAGGAGGCCAAACTAGCCAAGACCCTGAACAGCAATTGTGAGCCAGTTTAGTGACCAGCTCTGTGGTCACTAAATGTCCTAAGCACTGGTCCTTGTGGGACTTGGCTAGATACACTTAGAGGGGTCAATAATGAAGGGACATCAATTTAAGGCAAGGGGCAGGAGGTTTAGAGGGTGGTGGGAATCTGGGAACTCCCTGCCTGACAGGGTGCCAGGGGCAGGAACCCTCACAATATTTGAGAAGGTGGGTGTCAGGAAATGAGATCTTGAGCTGTTATGTCAGGGCCCAATGTCAATCGAAACATTTACAATTCTAACCGGATTAGACAGGAAGGATCTTCCCTGATTGTCCAGGGGTCCAGAACCAGGGGCCATAGTCTAGGGCAGCACAGTAGCACAAGTGGATAGCACTGTGGCTTCACAGCGCCAGGGTCTCAGGTTCCATTCCCCGCTGGGTCACTGTCTGTGCGGAGTCTGCACGTTCTCCCCGTGTCTGCGTGGGTTTCCTCCGGGTGCTCCGGTTTCCTCTCACAGTCCAAAGACGTGCAGGTTAGGTGGATTGGCCGTGATAAATTGCCCTTAGTGACCAGGAAAAATGTTGGGAGGGGTTATTGGGTTACGGGGATAGGGTGGGAGTGAGGGCTTAAGTGGGTCGGTGCAGACTCGATGGGCCAAATGGCCTCTTTCTGCACTGTATGTTCTATGCCTAAGGATTCAGGGTGGACCGTTTAGGGCAGAGATGAGAAGAAATTTCTTCACCCAGAGAGTGGTTGGCCTGTGGAATCTGTTACCACAGGAAGTAGCTGAGGCCAAAGCATTGCATGTTTTCGAGAGGCGTTTAGATATAACACTTGTATGAAGTGCTGAGGGGATCAAAGGATATGGGGGAAGGTGGGATTAGGCTATTGAGTTGGATGATCAGCCATCACCATAATGAATGGCAAAGAGGGGCTGAATGGCCTCCTCCTGCTCCTATTTTCTATGTTTCTATGATTCTGGTTAGAGGCCAATTAACTATTACCACGTTTAAAGTTTGCCATGATTGGTCCATTGAAATCAGTGGGTTGCACATTTAACTTGTACCATCTGTGGTTCTTACTTACTCCAGGTCAGACCCTTTCAGTCCGGCCTGTCGCTGGAAAACAACTTGCAACAAACCGAACCCTGCTCTCCAACTTCAGGGAATAATTTGTTTGTTTTTCATTTCCCCCCCCCCAGGGAGAATTTGCAGAGACTTCAGGCTGATTTTGCCCAAATGATAATTGAGTCGCTGGAGAAGAGGAGGGCATCCAAACGCCAGGCGGGCACCAAGGGGGAGGGCAGCAATGACTGGGAACTCGAATACCTGCAACTGAACTCCACAGAGATTCTCAGCACTTACCTGTAGCCCTGTCTGTGACCCCCGATTCAGTCCTAGCCCGGATACGTCGCACTTACACATGGTCACGCGGCTCCTCTCGCAAGTGGAACATCAACTCAAACACGTCTGAGTATCTCTGCTACTCTAAGGCCAGAGACACGACACAGAGGAAATTTCCCAGCTCCCCATCAAATGTGGCACACGATTTTTGTTTATTCTTTCACGGGACGTGGGAGTTGCTGGCTGTGCCAGCATTTATTGCCCATCCCTAATTGCCCCTTGAGGGGGAAGTTCAAATCTTGTCAAGCACATTGCTGTGGGTCTGGAGTCACATGTAGGCCAGACCAGGTAAGGACGGCAGATTTCCTTCCCTGAGCAACATCAGTGAACCAGGTGGGTTTTTACGACAATCGATTTCATTAGACCTTTCATTCCAGATTTTTATTGAATTTGAATTTGCAGTGTCGGGATTGAACCCAAGTCCCCCGGAGCATTACCCTGGGTCTCTGGTTTACTAGTCCAGTGATAATAGCACTGCGCCACCCCCTTCCCTAATGATCGAGGTATCTCAACGAATGAAGCTGAGTTGAGCGACACATTCCTGAACCTGAGGTGCATGAGTGCGCCACATTGGCGGCTACTTGAATGGAATACTGAGGGAGTGTTGGAAATGCTGTCTTTCAAATTGGAAGTCAAATCGAGACCCTTGTCTGCATAGTAACCTGGATAGAAAGATCACTTTTTGAAGGCAAACATTTGATTTCTCCTGGGCAACATCTCCCACCTGAACCAACACCATCAATCACATCTGAATTCATCGTTTGTTGCTGATAGGTCCTTGCTGAGTGAAACCTGGCTTCTGGGTTCGCCCACAAAACAACACTTCAAAACCATGTTGCCTTCATCGGCCGGGGCATTGAGTATAAGAATTGGCAAGTCATGTTGCAGCTGTATAGAACCTTAGTTAGGCCACACTTGGGAGTATAGTGTTCAATTCTGGTCGCCACATTACCAGAAGGATGTGGAGACTTTAGAGAGGGTGCAGAAGAGATTTACCAGGATGTTGCCTGGTATGGAGGCCATTAGCTATGAGGAGAGGTTGGATAAACTCGGTTTGTTCTCACTGGAACGACGGAGGTTGAGGGGCGGCCTGATAGAGGTCTACAAGATTATGAGGGGCAAAGACAGAGTGGATAGTCAGAGACTTTTTCCCCAGGGTTGAAGAGAGAGTTGAATGGGCCGGTCAAGAGGTCCCGCATGTTTGCGTATTTGAGGAGCTTAAGGGCAGATGCTTGCAGGAAACACACCTGAAGACCCGGAGATCAAACCAGGCTAAGGAAAGGACGGTAGGTCAGGTCTTTCATTCAGGGTTAGATTTGAAGATGAGGGGGTTGATTAATAAGTGGGTAGGCATTTGAAGTGGGGAACATAGTGGCAGATTCCGGGGGGGGGGGAAGTCGTTATGGTGAGTGGGAAATTGAAGGAGTTGCCGGTGTTGTTGGTGAATGTTTACTGCCCAACACTGGGATGATGTAGAATTTATGGGGTGGGTACTGGGGAAGACCCTGGACCTGGATACGCAATGGCTGATATTGGGGGGGGGGGGGGGGCGGATTTTAACATGGTGCTTGAGCTGAAATTGAATTGGTCGATCCGAGGTTGGAGAGGGTATCATCGGTGGCGAGGGAATTGAAAGGATATATGGAGCATATGGGAGGAGGTTTGGTAGGCCGAGGGCAAAGGAATTTTTGTTTTGCTCCCATGTACATCAGGTGTACCCCCGGATGGAATATTTGATGATGGACAGGATGTTGTTGGAGGGGGTGGTCGGTTTGGAGTACTTGCCGATTGTGGTTTCGGACCACGCGCCACATTGGGCGGACTTACAGGTGAATGGGGGGGGGGGGGGGGGGGGGGGGAGAGGGGGGGGGGGGAGGGGGGGAGGGGCCAGCTCCCTCAGTGGAGGTTGGATGTGGGGCTGTTGGAAGATGAGGAGGTTTATGAGCGAGTGAGAGGGGGGGGGGGTATGTGGAGCTTAATGACACGGGTGAGATTCCGGCCACCGCGCTGTGGGAGGCATTGAAGGCAGTGGTGAGGGCGGAGTTTATTTCAATACGGGCGCAGAGAGACAAGATGGAGCGGGCGGAAACGGCGTGGTTGGTGGAGGAGATTCTCCGAGTGGATAGGAGGAATGCAGAGGCCCCGGAGGGGGGGCTGTTGAAGGAAAGGTAGAAACTCCAGATGGAGTTTGGACTGATGCACACGGGTAAGGCTGTGGGGCAGTTGAGGAGGGCTAGGGGGGTGCGGGGGGAGGGGGGGGGGGCGGTCTATGAATACGGGTAAAAGGCGTGTAGGATATTGGCACATCAATTGAGGAAGCAGGAGGCGGTGAGGAAGGTCGGAAAGGTGAAGGATAGGAAGGGGAATATGGTCTTGGTCCCAGTGGAGGTGAATAGGGGGTTCGGGGACTTTAATAAGAGATTGTACGAATCGGAGCCCCCGGCCGAGGTGGAGGGAATAAGACCATAAGACATAGGAGCGGGAGTAAGGCCATTCGGCCCATCGAGTCCACTCCACCATTCAATCATGGTTGATTTCAACTCCATTTACCCGCTCTCTCCCCATAGCCCTTAATTCCTCGAGAAATCAAGAATTTATCAATTTCTGTCTTAAAGACACTCAACGTCCCGGCCTCCACCGCCCTCTGTGGCAATGAATTCCACAGACCTACCACTCTCTGGCTGAAGAAATTTCTCCTCATCTCTGTTCTAAAGTGACTCCCTTTTATTCTAAGGCTGTGCCCCCGCGTCCTAGTCTCCCCTGCTAATGGAAACAACTTCCCTACGTCCATCCTATCCAAGCCATTCATTATCTTGTAAGTTTCTATTAGATCTCCCCTCAACCTCCTAAACTCCAATGAATATAATCCCACGATCCTCAGACGTTCATCGTATGTTAGGCCTACCATTCCTGGGATCATCTGTGTGGATCTCCGCTGGACCCGCTCCAGTGCCAGTACGTCCTTCCTGAGGTGTGGGGCCCAAAATTGCTCACAGTATTCTAAATGGGGCCTAACTAGTGCTTTATAAAGCCTCAGAAGTACATCCCTGCTTTTATTTTCCAAGCCTCTTGAGATAAATGACAACATTACATTTGCTTTCTTAATTACGGACTCAACCATGACGTTTCTTGGATGGACTGGAGTTCCTGAAGGTGGATGAGGATCTGGTGGAGGGACTGGGAGCCCCCAGTGGGCTGGTGGCAGTGATGGATGGATGCAGGCGGGGAAGTCCCTGGGTACAGACGGGTCCCCGGTGGAATTTTATAAAAGGTTTTCAGGGGACCTGGGGCCGCTGCTGGTAAGAGCATTCAATGAGGCGGAGGAGAAGGGGGTGCTCACCCCCGACGTTATCGTAGACCTCGATATCCTTCATTTTAAAGAGTGAAAAGGATCCGGAAAGGTGTGGGTCCTACCGCCCAATTTCATTGTTAAATGTAGATGCTAAGTTGCTGGCCAGGGGCGGGGGGCCTGGAAGGGGCAGGGGATCATGCGGGGGCGGGAGGGCACAGGGTCTCGCTGTACACAGACAATCTGTTGCTCGATATATCTAATTCTTTGGACGTTATTGGGGGGGATTGTGGGCATTTTGGAAGAATTTGCACAGTTCTCGAGGCACAAATTGAATATGGGAAGAGTGAGTTCTTCCCGATCCCAAGCGAGGGGGCAGGAGAGGAGGTTGGACAAGATGCCGGCTGGTGGGGGGGGGGGGGGGGGGGAGCTTTCAATATTTGGACGGCTGCACAAGCTGAATCTGGCTCAGTTGGTGGAGCAAATGAAGGGGGATTTTAGGAGGTGGGATTCGCTCCCACTGTTGCTGGTGGGATGGGTGCAATCGGTGAAGATAACGGTTCTCCCGAAGTTCTTATTTGTGTTCCAGAATCTCCATTCCAAAAGCTTTTTTTAAGAGGGTTCGTGCACTGATATTGGGGTTTGATTGGGTGGGTGAAGCCCCTGTGGGTTAAGAAGGTGCTGCTGGAGTGGGGTCAAGGGGGATTGGCTTTTCCAAACTTCTTCTTTTTAATATAAATTTAGATTACCCAATTATTTTTTTTCCAATTAAGGGGCAATTTAGCGTGGCCAATCCACCTACCCTGCACATCTTTGGGTTGTGGGGGTGAAACCCACACAGACAAGGGGAGAATGTGCAAACTCCA
>NC_052168.1:25502822-25519322 GCF_902713615.1 Scyliorhinus canicula | reverse complement strand
GCTGAGGTTGGGTGCCCTTTCAGGTGCTGGTGTGGACTCGATGGGCCGAATTCTGTGATGAACACTATGATCTATGAATGTGTTTACCGTGGGCCACATTCTCCGGTTCCCCAGCTGTGTTTCTGGACAGCGGCGGCGGGATTCTCTATTCCTGCTGCTTGTCAGTGGGATTCACCATTGCTGCCCCCTCAGGTCGCTGGCAAACCCGTGGGGCGGGGCGGGGGCGGGGGGGGGGGGGGGGGGGGGCGACGGAAACAGCGAACCTGATGGTGGAGAATTCCGCCAAATTGTAAGTTTATATGCAGCGCCGGAATACTGAAATGATGGGAAATCCAGTCGGCCTGTGGGGGTTACGGATACTCATTGTAAGTTTTCACAGGTTACAGTTCACCTGACCGCTGCCCAATGGTTGTAGGTGAATGGCTGAGAGATTAATTATGTTTTATTTTTAAAAAGTGATAAACAAGGGAGGGATGAGACAAACCCCCCCCCCCCCCCCCCCCCCCCCCCCCCCCCGCAATGGTTAGCACTGTTGTCTCACGCCGCCGAAGTCCCGGGTTCAATCCCAGTCCCAGGTCACTATTCTTGTGGAGTTTGCACGTTCTCCCCGTGCCTGTGTGGGTCTCACCCCCCACAGCCCAATAGATGTGCAGGGTAGGTGGATTGGCCACGCTAAATTGCCCCTTAATTGGAAAAAAATAATTGAGTACTCTAAATTTGTATTTAAAAGAATGCGTTGAATGAAATCGAGGTCCGTGGCTGTGTCATTTTAGTCACACCTGTCGAAGAGGGTGGGTGAGAATGTTTAAGGTAACTTTACCCAGGATCACACCTATGTTGTAGCCCAGCTGGGAATGCTTGATAACTCTCTGAGCTTTGGAAGAAATTCACTTATTGATGCAGCCTGGAACTCCTTTCACACTCTGTAACATTTCTAAAACTCCCAAATACCATCCTTTGCCCAGTGAGTGAAAAGCTTCAGGTTTGAAAGTTGTGCAGTGCGCTGAGGATGATGCTGTGAGATTGGATGGAAATATCAATGAAACCGATTCATAACATGTTTATTTTTCTTTACAGTAGATCATGGCTGTCCTCCCGATCTATGTGATGATGATGAGTTTATGCTCAAATGCATTTAAACCTTCCAGCGGCCAGAAACAAAACCTGGATCCAAGTTTAGAAATCTGTATCCTTTCTGGCACTGATGAGATTTCGCTGGGAGTCTAACGTTTGATACGACCTTGCTGCCTGCTCACAATCTATTAGAAATGTCACGGCAAACATGGCAAAGAACGCTGCTCCCTGGGCTAGTCCAGGGGCCCATGGTTTGGTGCAGTGGAAGTTCATGACTTCGCTTGAAGTCCTGATCACTCTTGTGGAGGGCCAAGGTTTGAGCTAGTGGACACTGGCCGATGATTCCTGTTTGCCAAACGTTGGGTGAGGACAGAATTGCGCTCGCCTGTGATGCACTCTGCGGTCAAATAGCCTGCTGATACTATTTAGAATCAGGCAAAGAATGACCAAGGCAGAGAGTGGAATTTTGCACCCCTTTCCGCCAGGGGGAATCTTCAGTGTGGTGATACCCAATCCCCCCCCTCCCCACCACAGTGGGTTTCCAGGGCAGAAGGTGCAGGCCATGCAGAAGCCCGTGAACATTGGCAGGTCCAGACGATCACGCGGCCAGCCTTTGGCGGGCTGCCTCCGCTGTTGGAACACATGCGAGGGGGGATCTCACCCAGAGACGTATGAAATTCTGGACTTTGGAGGGCATCAAGGTGAATAGCAGAGCGGGGAGGGGGGGGGGGGGTTTGGGGGTGCGGGGGTGCGGCTGAACATTCGTCTGGTTTGCTCCCATTTCCTATGTTCGTGTGACCACTTGATCAAGGGGGCAGAGGGCGCTGGTGGGAAGGAGGGAGCGAAGGGAAGGTGGAGCTAAAACTATCAATTCCATTGAAATGATATGGAAGTTCTAAGCGAGCCCACACGGTCCGTGTAGGTGATTATTCCCCCACACAAATCCCCATCCAACCTGCTTCAATAAAAACAGAAAATGCTGGGAAAACCTGGCAGCATCTGTGGAGAGAGAAAGAGAGAGTTCATGTTTTGAGTGGCTGTGAAGCAGCAGTGCTAACCACTATGCCGCCCTTGTTGCAGTTATTCAGAGTGTCCTTGTAGCGTTTCCTCTGTCCTTCTGGTGACCGTTATCATTGTGGAGCTGGGAGTAGAGCACTTGTTTCGGGAGTCTCGTGGGGGGCATGCGGGCTGTATGGCTTGACCAGTACCTGGACACTGGGGGGCATGCGGGCTGTGTGGCTTGACCAGTACCTGGACACTGGGGGGCATGCGGGCTGTGTGGCTTGACCAGTACCTGGACACTGGGGGGCATGCGGGCTGTGTGGCTTGACCAGTACCTCGATATGGGGGGCAGGCGGGCTGTGTGGCTTGACCAGTACCTCGACACTGGGGGGGCAGGCAGGCTGTGTGGCTTGACCAGTACCTCGACACTGGGGGGGCATGCGGGCTGTGTGGCTTGACCAGTATCTCGACACTGGGGGGCATGCGGGCTGTGTGGCTTGACCAGTATCTCGACACTGGGGGGGCATGCGGGCTGTGTGGCTTGACCAGTACCTCGACACTGGGGGGGGGCATGCGGGCTGTGTGGCTTGACCAGTACCTCGACACTGGGGGGGGCAGGCGGGCTGTGTGGCTTGACCAGTACCTCGACACTGGGGGGGGCATGCGGGCTGTGTGGCTTGACCAGTACCTCGACACTGGGGGGCATGCGGGCTGTGTGGCTTGACCAGTACCTCGACACTGGGGGGTAGGCGGGCTGTGTGGCTTGACCAGTACCTCGACACTGGGGGGCAGGCGGGCTGTGTGGCTTGACCAGTACCTCGACACTGGGGGGCATGCGGGCTGTGTGGCTTGACCAGTACCTCGACACTGGGGATATTGGCCTGGGAGGGAACGCTCATGTTGGTACGCGTAACCTGCCAGTGGATTTGCAGGATTTTGCGGAGGCAACGTTGATATCTCTCCGGATTGGAGGTGTCTGCTGTACATTGGGCATTGGGCTTCACTACAAAACACCTGAATCCCACTTCCCATTGTCGCAAGAAAATAAATGTGCGATGGAATTAAGGGATAAAAACTCCATTCCACAAATGGGATATAGAACGAACAGACGAGACGGCTCAATCCCTTACTCTATAAACCTCAACAAATAGAATGTAAATGATTGAGAATTTAAATGAACTCACCCTGACAACATACGATCGATGGACTTTAGTACAAAATGCAGAGCGTAGGAGACCTTTCATTTCTATTCTGTGAATTGACGATATCGGCATTTTTCAAAGTATTGTAATTACTTGCATATTGAAATGTGAACACTATTCAATCCTTTTTATTATTTCTTACTTTTTTTATTTTAATGATTGTCCATAACTGTTCTGAATTGTATCATCATTTTAATTTAGCACCATGATGATTTTTCAATAAATCGATCTGTCCATCGCTCTCTCTTCATGTATCTATCTATCTGTCTCTTTCTCCATCTATATATCTGTTTGTCTATCCATCTTTCTCTCCACCTGTCTCTCTCTCCCTCCATCTCTTTCTCCATTTATCTCTCGCCATCTCTCTCCATCTATCTCTTTCACTCCATCTATCGCTTTCTCTCCATCTATCTCTCTCTCCATTTCACTCTGTCTATCCATCCATCGGCCTATTTTGATGTGCTCTCTGCATCAGTCCCAAAGTCTGATTGGGTATTTCACAGCCCTTTTGTGTGACAAAATAACCTTTCTCTCGCACTGTCCTGAACCAAATATATTTAATCACATAAGAATATTCTCTCAATCTAGACTCCTGAGCAGTCAAAAGTCTTTTTCCACCTACCGCCTTCCGCCTTATCCCTTTCTGATTTTATGGATCTGCTATAATCTCTGTTCTAACGACACTGCCCCCTCTCATGCAATAAAACTTGACATTCTGATTTGATTTGTTTGTCGAATGTTGAACCTTTCACCCAATATCTACTTATATCCACAACTCTAAGGGATTACTGTCAGAACCAGGATCCTGACCAATTAAACAGCACCCAAGAGCCCAGTTGTAACAGCCCGGACACACTGGATGAGATTAATTAACGCAGCACAGAGCAGGAATTAAAACTGGACCTTTTGATAGTCAGTGTGACCCAGCTTCTAACTATATAAACCCGCTGAGCGGTCAGGGAACCCGACTGAGTGAATGCTTTCCACAACAGATACAAGACACCGTGCAGACATCATATATCAATTTTATGGCTGGGGCAGGTGGTTAGTAGAACGGGAATTAGTTTGTTACAGTTGCACGTCCAGTGCATTCATTAAACTGTCAGCAATGGCATGCTGAAGAACCTATGGCACTGCATACTTTCCTGAACAACACTGCTTGTAGATAGAAAGCTCTTTGAAACAAAACGCAAGGACCAGATGCATGCATTGAAGAACATGATTGAGTTGAACGACATTAATCAGCAGTACAAGATTATCGACATCATGTTGAAAGGATTGTTCAAGGTGAGCAGAGATGTGGTCAGGGTGGGAGGCACAGTGGTTAGCACGGTTGTCTCACAGCTCAGGGATCTGAGTTTGATTCCGGCCGAGGGTCACTGTGTCTGTTTCCTCCGGGTGCTCCGGTTTCCTCCCACGGCCCAAAGATGTGCAGGTAAGGTGGATGGGGCCACGATCAATTGCCCCTTAGTGACCAACTGTTAGGTGGGGTTACGGGCATAGGGTGGGGACATGGGTTTGGATGGAATGCTCTTTCAGAGGGTCGGGGCTGATTTGATGGGCCAAATAGCCTCCTGCACTGTAGGGATTCTATGAGATGATCTCTAGCCTCTTTGGTGCCCCCTGCGTCACCCCCTAAAGCCTCACTCACTAGCCACCAACCCCATTGAACTCCCTGGCCACTGTCTGAGACTCAGCCAGACTCTCTGCCAATTGGCCGCCCTCTTTTACAGCAAGATGCCCCACCTATCCACTCCATACAACCATGGTCACCTACTTTCACCTCTGTAACATCACCATCTGTGGCCCTGCCTCAGCTGATCTGCTGCTGAAACCCTTATCTGGAACTTTTGTATCTTCAGGCCTTAATTATTCTAATTAATGCTCTCCTCCCATGGCTGACCTCCCATTTTATAAACATCAGCTCATTCAAGCCTCTGCTGCCTGAGTCCTAATTTGCACCAATCTGTTCGCCCATTACCCGATCGAACAAGGCCTCAATGTTTAAAATATTCATCCTTTTCAGATCCCCCCCCCCCCCCCCCCCACAGCCTCCCCCCTCCTCCGGTCCCATCCTACAATCATCCGGGATCACTGCGGGCCTCCCAACTCCGGCCTCTTAATCGCTGCAGTGTTGGCCGACCTGGTTTTCGAACCTGCCTCTGGAATTCCCTCTCCGGCTTTCCCTACTTTTCAGATGCTCATTAAAACCTACCTTACTCGCCCTAAACAAACACCGGGAGTGCTGGAGGAAATCGGTAGGGAGTCAACGTTTCGAGTCCGCAAGACTTGTAATCAGAAATAAGGAGGGGGAAAACGTGCCGGATATTATGCTGCAGCCGGGAGAGATTGCAACAAGATGTAGCAACCTCAAGAACAAGAGACCGGTGGCCCAGTGTGTTGGGAGGTGGGGGGGGGGGGGGTTTTGAATTGGGGCAATAAAGGTCTGGGATATAAAAAGAAAGGGTTTAATAGGGAGAAGAAAGGCCAGAGTCTAAAGTTGTTGAACCCTGTGTTGGTTAGCGAGGGCTGTAACGTGCCCAATTGGAAGATGAAGTGCGTTGGGTGTCACTGCAGAAGGCCAAGGACGGACATGTGGGCACGAGAGCGAGGAGCTGAGATGAAATGGCATCGACAGGAAGGTTGGGGGGCGTGCTTGCAGGCTGAGCGAAGGCGTACCAGGGCCGGGGAGGGGGGGGGGGGGGGGGGGGGTGAAGGGGGTGTCAGGGCGGGGGTTCAGCGTTTAGTCTCCCCGATGTAGGGCAGAGGAGACTGCATTGGGAGCAACGTAGAAAAGCAGACTTGCTCTAATGATCTTTCATTTCATTTTATGGGATGTGGGTGTAACTGGTAAAACCAGCATTTATTGCCCACCCCTAATTGCCCTTACACTGAATGGTTGCTAGGCCATTGCAGAGGGCAGTTAGGAAGCAATCCCATTTCAGTCTGGAATCACAGGTAGGACAGACCAGGTAAGGACAGCAGATTTCCTTCCATACGGGGCAAGGCTTTTGTTTATCGGCCACCCTGAGACTAATTTTACAATACAGATCTATTAACTGAAATCAAATTCCACCAGATGCAGTGATGGGATTTGAACCCATGTCCATGGTAGGTGGGATTCAGATTTGAGGTTATTATTAGATCAGACATGATCTTATTACATGGCGGAGCAGGCTTGAGGGGCTGAATGGCCTACTTGCTGAATGGCTCCTTGTCCGTATGTTTCCAGACTTCTGAAATTTAAGATGGCGGGTCCCGGAGCTGAATTAAAATCCGTGTACAGAGCTCCGAATCCACAATACTCCGGAATCGACAGAATATCTTTACGAAGCTCCCTCATAATGGTTGGCCCAGAAACCATTTTGAATCGAATTCTCAGAAGTTATCAGCACACTTTTGGAAGCCAAACGGAATGATTTTAAAACTGAGCCCAATTCTTCAGAAAGGATTAGAAAACGTGAGGCTGGTTAAATTGAAAAGTCGTTTGATTTCCTTCCTTTGCAGGTTTTGGAAGACTCCAAGACAATACTGACCGGCGCGGATGTGCAAGGGGATGGACCACTGCCGCATGATGAGAAACTCAAAGATGGTGACCAGAGGATTAATGTTTTTCTGTTATGTCATAAGCGTTTATTTTGTCCCTTGTTCTGCCTGGCTGGCAGCAAGGGCTCAGTCAGTAGCACTCTCGTCTTTGAGTCAAAGGGTTGTGAGTTCAAGTCCCAGAACCTTCAGCACATGTTCCAAGTTGACACTCACGGCGCAGTACTGAGGGGGTACTGCCCTGCCAGGGGTGCCATCTTTCCGATCAGATGTTAAACCCCAAGACACAACCTGCCTTCTTGGGCTTGATCTAATGTGGACTGTCTTGGTGAAACAAATTAGATCCTGAGGGACGTGGAGAGGATCGATAGAGCGGACATGGAGAAGATGTTTCAACTTGTAGGAAAAACTAGAACCCGAGGGCAAAGCCTCAGACTAAAGGGACAATCCTTTAAAACAGAGATGAGGAGGAATATCTTCAGCCAGAGGGTGGTAAATCAAAGATCAAAGAACAATACAGCCCATTCGGCCCTCCAAGTCTGTACCGGCCATGATAGCAACCTTGGCCAAAACCCTCAGCACTTCCTTGTGCCGAATCCCTCTATACCCATCCTATCCATGTCTTTGTCAAGATGCCTTTTGAACGCCGTTAATGTATCTGCTTCCACAGCCTCTCCTGGCAACACGTTCCAGACACTCACCACGCTCTGCGTAAAAAAAAAATCTACCTCGCACATCTCCTCTAAACTTTGTCCTACGGACCTTAAACCTATGCCCCCTGGTGACTGACCCCTCCACCCTGGGAAAGAGTGCCTGCCCATCCACTCTATCCATGCCCCTCATAATCCTGTAGCCCTCTATCAGGTCGCCCCTCAACCTCTGTCATTCTAATGAAAACAGTCCGAGTCTATTCAGCCTCTCCACATAGCTAACACCCTCCAGACCAGGCAACATCCTGGTAAACCTCCTCTGCCCCCTCTACAAAGCTTCCACATCCTTCTGGTAATGTGGTGACCAGAATTGTGCGCAATATTCCAAGTGCGGCCGTACCAAGTTTCTATCCAACTGCAGCATGACTTGTCAGTTTTCATACTCTGTGGAACCCTGGAGAAACATGAATTTTGGGATTGCTCTGTCAGGGAGCTGCCATTAGTACAATGAGCTGGAAACTTCCCTCAAGGAGCTGCTACAATTGGGCTCAACATCGAACATGCATGTGAACAATGAGCAGGAGTCTTGGTGATTCTGCCCCTTGGCCCTGCTTTGCCATTTAATATCATGGCTGATTCGAGAGTAACCTCAAGTCTGCATCCTGCCTCCTCCACCCCGTCCCGTCCCGTAACCTCTCAGCCCCTTGCTGTCCACCTCTGCTTTAAAAATATTCAAAGACTCTGCTTCCACCACCGTTTCACCTTGCCCCTGTCTTCAATAGGTGGCCCCTCATTCTAGATTCTCTCACACGAGGAAATCTCCTCTTCACACCCACCCTGCCAAGACCCCACAAGAGCTTATATGTTTCAAGTCTCGCCTGTCCAAACTTTCCTCGTAAGACAACACCCATTCCAGGCATCAGTCTGGATGTGGTGGGCTAGGGAGGGGAAATCCATCAAGATCTCCACATTGGGTCACTATCCAGTGACAGTCACTGGGAACCTCACCCCCCCATCACCCCCTCACCCCCCCCCCGCCCTGACACCACCTTCACCCCCTCCGCCCTGACACCCCCTTCACACCCCCCGCCCTGACACCCCCTTCACCCCCCCGCCCTGACACCCCCTTCACCCCCCCGCCCTGACACCCCCTTCACCCCCCCCGCCCTGACACCCCCTTCACCCCCTCCGCCCTGACACCCCTTCACCCCCCCCTGCCCTGACACCCCCTTCACACCCCCCGCCCTGACACCCCCTTCACCCCCCCGCCCTGACACCCCCTTCACCCCCCCCGCCCTGACACCCCCTTCACCCCCCCGCCCTGACACCCCCTTCACCCCCCCGCCCTGACACCCCCTTCACCCCCCCCGCCCTGACACCCCCTTCACCCCCCCGTCCTGACACCCCCTTCACCCCCCCGTCCTGACACCCCCTTCACCCCCCCGTCCTGACACCCCCTTCACCCCCCCGCCCTGACACCCCCTTCGCCCTGACACCCCCTTCACCCCCCCCGCCCTGACACCCCCTTCACCCCCCCGTCCTGACACCCCCTTCACACACACCCCCCCCCGCCCTGACACCCCCTTCACACCCCCCGCCCTGACACCACCTTCACCCCCCCCGCCCTGACACCCCCTTCACCCCCCCGCCCTGACACCCCCTTCACCCCCCCGCCCTGACACCCCCTTCACCCCCCCGCCCTGACACCCCCTTCACCCCCTCCGCCCTGACACCCCCTTCACCCCCTCCGCCCTGACACCCCCTTCACCCCCCCGCCCTGACACCCCCTTCACCCCCCCGCCCTGACACCCCCTTCACCCCCCCGCCCTGACACCACCTTCACCCCCCCCGCCCTGACACCACCTTCACCCCCCCGCCCTGACACCCCCTTCACCCCCCCCGCCCTGACACCACCTTCACCCCCCCGCCCTGACACCCCCTTCCCCCCCCCCGCCCTGACACCACCTTCACCACGACTCCAGCAGTTGATCACCTTCTCAGGGGCGACATTGCCCTGCCATTGATGCTCACAACCCAGGAATGAATAACAAGACGTTTGCGAGCGTTGTTAACAACTAAGAGCATAGGGCGGCGCAGTGGCACAGTGGTTAGCACTGCTTCCTCATGGCGCCGAGGTTCGAATCCCGGCTCTGGGTCACTGTCCGTGTGGAGTTTGCACGTTCTCCCCGTGTCTGTGTGGGTTTTACCCCCACAACCCAATGATGTGCTGGCTAGGTGGATTGGCCACGCTAAATTGCCCCTTAATGGGAAGAAACAAATTGGGTACTCTACATTTATTTTTAAAACCAACTAAGTACATGATATGGGCTGGTTTAGCACAGTGACTTGTAATGCAGAACAAGGCCAGCAGCGCGGGTTCAATTCCCGCACGGGCCTCCCCGAATACCTCCAGGAGTGAAGGACAAATGTGGGGTATAATAGATTCAATTTGGATGCCGGAATCATGGGGCCTCCAAGCTGGAATATTTTGTCTGTTTGAGGTATTGATGCGGGCGTGTTTTTTTTTTGAGTGACACTAATAAGCTTCCCACCCATAATGTGCCAATCCCGCTTTGCCTTTCAGCTTATTCTCACATTGTAGAAAACACAGCCTTCTTTGGGGATGTGACTCTGCGTTTTCCGAAGATTGTCCACCATTACTTTGATCGCAACTCCAACTGGAACCACTTAATCAGATGGGGAATCAGCTTCTGTAACCAGACGGGAGTTTTCAGTGGAGGGCCGCACACACAGTTGCTGAGTCTGGTGAGAGAGACCACTTTTGACGGCTTGGCTAATCTCCAATGTATAAAACTATTGACCGAGATTAAAACATACAGACTTGGAGACTGGTGCAGAGTGTTTGGAGGGAGGCTCCAGAAGTCTCGGCCCACCAGTCTGAGGGACAGTTATAGAGTGGCATTGGCAGAAGTCTGAGCGAGATCACTTGCCCAAGTATGAAGTTATGTACTACTCCAGATCTACGCCAAAGAGAAAGGCCATTCTGCGCAGCTAACCCATGCCAGCATTTAAGCTCCACTCAAACCCTTTTCATCTCATCCTATCAGCGTATCCTTCTGTTCCTTGTTCTCTTGTGTTAGTCCAGCTTTCTCGTTAAAAGCATTAATACTTTGCCCCAACCACTCCATATAGTACAGTAGTGAGTTCCCCAGCCACTGGGTAAAGAAGTTTCTCCTGAATTCCCTATTCGATCTATTGGTGAACATATTACATTTATTGTCCATAGTTTTGGTCCCTTCACAAGTGGGAACAGCTTCTCTATGCCTACCTTAGCGGCAAGGTGGCACAGTGGTTAGCACTGTTGCTTCACAGGTTCGATTCCCACTTGGGTTACTACCTGTGCGGAGTCTGCACGTTCTCCCCGTGTCTGCGTGGGTTTCCTCCGGGTACTCCGGTTTCCTCCCACAAATCCCGAAAGACGTTCTGTTGGGTAATTTGGACATTCTGAGTTTTGCCTCCGTGTACCCGAACAGGCGCCGGAATGTGGCGACTAGGGGATTTTCACAGCAACTGCATTGCAAAGTTAATGTAAGCCGACTTGTGACAATAAAGATTATTATATTATATAACTCCTTTCATAAAACCTTTATCGGCTCATTCCAGCCATCAAGAAAAGTGCCCCAGCCTGTTCCGTGGCAATAATAACCTCTCCGTTCTGGGATCAGCTTCGTGAATCTTTCAGATTGACCAGCCAGTCATTGATGAAAGTTTAACCTCTCAGCTTTCTGGTTCTGGAAATGAACTCAAGTGCGCGTTTCTTGCTTTATTTTCATGGCCTTACTAACCTGATTCCTTTAGTCCTCTGTGTATCTTCACCTCTGCGGAATTGAGATAGGAAGAAAGGTGGGGGGGGGGGGGGAGAAATTCATGTTTTACTTTTATAAGTTTAAGCTGTTTGTTAGCAGCAACGCCAGCCCGGCATTGAGCCCACCTGTAGAAAATCAATTCCCTGTATCCACTCGGCCAGTACTAAGTTCACATGGGCAGATTGTGTACGCAAACCTTGTGCTTTTTACGATTTTCTGATTAATGTGAACCATCGTTCACTCTGCTTATGTCACTTGGTGATGGAGAACCTTAGAGTCGCGACATGATTTACCCTCTGTGAACTTGAACTCTTCTGAATCTCTGCCGCCAGTATCCTGACTCGTGCCAATCCCTGTTCACCCAGCAGCCCTTGCCCTGTACCCATTGCCTCCTGGTCCAGCAAAGCATCGATTTTAACAAACATATTTTTTTTTTTTTAAATAAATTTAGAGTGCCCAATTATTTTTTCCAATTAAGGGACAATTTAGCGTGGTCAATCCACCTACCCTGCACATCTTTGGGTTGTGGGGGCGAAACCCACGCAGACACGGGGAGAATGTGCAAACTCCACACGGACAGTGACCCAGAGCCGGGATCGAACCTGGGACCTCAGCGCCGTGAGGCGGTTGTGCTAACCACTAGGCCACCGTGCTGCCCAACCAACATATTTTTTAATGTTGCCCTGATTATTTTTCTCCAGGGTTGCACAGAGCAGTGGCCTTAAGATTGATCTTCATTTCCTGGAGACTCTAGGCCAATCCTGGCGGGTTGGCAACTCTAGCCTTCAACTGCCTAGACTCTAAGCTCTTTCTCTCTGTCTCTCTTCCTTATTCAAATGCATCTCTTTGACCAAGTGTTTGGGTCACCTGTCCCAATTTCCTCTTGCGTGATTCAGTGTCAAATTTGCTTTGACAAGTCACCTGCGAAGTGAAGCACCTTGGGACCATTTATCATGTTAAAGAGCTGGAATGAAGAGCTTGTCGTATGAAGAACGGTTGAGGACTCTGGGTCTGTACCCGTTGGAGTTTAGAAGGATGAGGGGAGATCTTATTAAAACTTACAGGATACTGCGAGGCCTGGCTAGAGTGGACGTGGAGAGGATGTTTCCACTTGCAGGAAAAACTAGCAGAGGACACCATCTCCGACTAAAGGGACGATCCTTTAAAACAGAGATGAGGAGGAATTTCTTCAGCCAGAGGGTGGTGAATCTGTGGAACTCTTTGCCGCAGAAGGCTGTGGAGGCCAAATCACCGAGTGTCTTTAGGACAGAGGTAGATAGGCTTTTGATCAATAAGATCAGGGAGTTATGGGGATGAGAAAATATCAGCCATGATTGAATGGTGGAGCAGACTCGATGGGCCGAGTGGCCTAATTCTGCTCCTATGTCTTATGATCTTATAACGGTGCTATATTAATTTAATCTGCTGTTGCCAAACCTTCACACTAACGTAGAACCCAAACTTTGTTATGTTGGCTTTGATAGGTTATTGTTGTAGGATACAGGTTTGAGGATAGGGAAAACTGAGATATCTGATCAATGTCTTTTATTCATCAAATCAATGATGCAAGTCTTTACATGCAGCATCCACTACACTGGTAGCAGTAGGAACCTGCGTACAACTATGACAGTCAGCAAAAGACCAGCTGCTCTGTCAAGCCTGCCTCATACTCGTGACCCTTGAAGCATCGTGTCTCGACACCCTTTCCCCACCCACAGCCACACGTCCACTAGAAGAGGCAAAGACATAGCATCTTGGGCGGTCAAAACCAGCCCAGAAGATCACATTAACCAGACCCAAGTTAACTGTTAAATCACACCTTTTATAAGGTGTGATCTCAGTCCCAGCTCCATTTTGAAGGCGTGCAGAGGGTCAGCATACACTGCACAAACCAGCAACATAGCCCAATGGCACCCTGCTCCCAGGGAACAGAACTGCCTGATATCTAGCCTATTCTGACTCTGTTGGAGCTCGAATGCATGATTGCTGATCCTCTCAATCTGTCAAATTGACATAATCCAGCCCTTTCATTATTTGCTCTGTAAAGTCATCTCTACTTTTACTCTGCCCAAAGTGACTCACCCAGAATATCTGATTATCAAATGTTCCTTCATCTGGGAATCATTCTTACTTTTCTAAGGCCGCTAATCATCCACCGAGTGAAGGAACCAAAACTGGATATTGTCTAGCCAAGGAACTGTATGAGGACAGAATGATTCCAAAAGTACAACCCAACGCCCTGTTTGCTTTGGCCATGGCTTTTCTGCATTAGTGATGGGTGTTAAGTGAATTTACCATTCTGTTAAAATCTCATCTGTACTCTTGAGGATCGATACCTCTTTACTGAAATATAGTGATCACAACTGGATGCTATTAGAATAGATGGCATAGATACGCATTGAGGTGCGTAGGGAAGAAGTGTTGGCAATTCTGGACAAGGTGAAAATAGATAAGTCCCCGGGGCCGGATGGGATTTATCCTAGGATTCTCTGGGAAGCCAGGGAAGAGATTGCTGAGCCTTTGGCTTTGATTTTTAGGTCATCATTGGCTACAGGAATAGTGCCAGAGGACTGGAGGATAGCAAATGTGGTCCCTTTGTTCAAGAAGGGGAGTAGAGATAACCCCGGTAACTATAGGCCGGTGAGCCTAATGTCTGTGGTGGGTAAAGTCTTGGAGAGGATTATAAAAGATACGATTTATAATCATCTAGATAGGAATAATATGATTAGGGACAGTCAGCATGGTTTTGTGAAGGGTAGGTCATGCCTCACAAACCTTATCGAGTTCTTTGAGAAGGTGACTGAACAGGTAGACGAGGGTAGAGCAGTTGATGTGGTGTATATGGATTTCAGTAAAGCGTTTGATAAGGTTCCCCATGGTCGGCTATTGCAGAAAATACGGAGGCTGGGGATTGAGGGTGATTTAGAGATGTGGATCAGAAATTGGCTAGTTGAAAGAAGACAGAGAGTGGTAGTTGATGGGAAATGTTCAGAATGGAGTTCAGTTACGAGTGGCGTACCACAAGGATCTGTTCTGGGGCCGTTGCTGTTTGTCATTTTTATAAATGACCTAGAGGAGGGCGCAGAAGGATGGGTGAGTAAATTTGCAGACGACACTAAAATCGGTGGAGTTGTAGACAGTGCGGAAGGATGTTGCAGGTTACAGAGGGACATAGATAAGCTGCAGAGCTGGGCTGAGAGGTGGCAAATGGAGTTTAATGTGGAGAAGTGTGAGGTGATTCACTTTGGAAAGAATAACAGAAATGCGGAATATTTGGCTAATGGTAAAATTCTTGGTAGTGTGGATGAGCAGAGGGATCTCGGTGTCCATGTACATAGATCCCTGAAAGTTGCCACCCAGGTTGATAGGGTTGTGAAGAAGGCCTATGGTGTGTTGGCCTTTATTGGTAGAGGGATTGAGTTCCGGAGCCATGAGGTCATGTTGCAGTTGTACAAAACTCTAGTACGGCCGCATTTGGAGTATTGCGTACAGTTCTGGTTGCCTCATTATAGGAAGGACATGGAAGCTTTGGAATGGGTGCAGAGGAGATTTACCAGGATGTTGCCTGGTATGGAGGGAAAATCTTATGAGGAAAGGCTGATGGACTTGAGGTTGTTTTCGTTAGAGAGAAGAAGGTTAAGAGGTGACTTAATAGAGGCATACAAGATGATCAGAGGATTAGATAGGGTGGACAGCGAGAGCCTTCTCCCGCGGATGGAGGTGGCTAGCACGAGGGGACATAGCCTTAAATTGAGGGGTAATAGATATAGGACAGAGGTCAGAGGTGGGTTTTTTACGCAAAGAGTGGTGAGGCCGTGGAATGCCCTACCTGCAACAGTAGTGAACTCGCCAACATTGAGGGCATTTAAAAATTTATTGGATAAGCATATGGATGAAAAGGGCATAGTGTAGGTTAGATGGCCTTTAGTTTTTTTCCATGTCGGTGTAACATCGAGGGCCGAAGGGCCTGTACTGCGCTGTATCGTTCTATGTTCTATGTTCTATGATATATTTGGGGCCTAATCAGAGCTTTATAAAGGTTCAGCGTAACGTCCCTGCTTTTGTACTCAATTCCTCAATTTACAAAGCCTATGATCCCCTACTTAGCTTTGCTAACCAGACTCTCTATATGTTCGGCCGCCTTCAAAGATGTTTGGACGTGCAGCCCCAGGTCCCTCTATTCCTGCACATTCCTTAGAATTGTGTCTGTATCGCCTCTCCCTATCCCTTCTGCCAGAACGTATCACCTCAGACTTCTCTGTATTAAATCCCATCTCCCCATTTTGTTAGCCCATCCAGGTTCTGTCACAGGCACGTTATATAATCCTCACTGTTTGCCACTCCTCCACAACAGCAATTTTACTCTGTATTCTAATATCCAAGTCATTTGCAGATATCAAAAATAGCAGTGGTCCTAGCACTGACCCTTGGGGAACACCACTGTCGCCATCCCTCAGTCTGTAAATAACCATTAGGTATGACATTCTATCCAAGTGACACTCGCCCTTCTAATTCCACAAGCAGTCATGTTGACCTGCCTTCTGTGTGATACTTTGTCAAAGGCCCCTTCAGATTCCATAGAGACAACATCCATTGCATTCCCTGCATCAACCTGTTACTTATCAGTTTGATTAGTCAAGCACAATCCACCCCCTGCAGGCTCTCCGTAATTAACTCAAACCTCTCCTTTGATTATTTTTTCCCCGATTACTAAAAACCCTTGCCCACCATTGATGTTGAACTACCTGACCTCTCGCTACCTGGAACGTCCTTGCACCCGTTCTTGAGTAAAGGTCAAAATAATATTTTACTTTGCATTTCTGGCATCCCACAGTATTTTACTTTTGTTTGCCTGTGATCCAGTGATTAACACAATGGACTGAGATCAGCAGAACAGAGGGATGGTGAGTTTGAATGCCAGTCAGTGATTTAAACACCAAATGCTGGATTACGGTTATTCAAAAGGAAAATGCGGGCATTGCACAGGATGGTGAGCATCTGAAAAACGCGTTAGAGGCTAAGTGATGAGGTTCTGGAGTTGGATGTTTCTGATGAAAGATCTCTTTCTGCTTTTTCAGATGCTGACCGACTTGTTGACTACTTAATTTAGTTTGAGTTCCAACCCTTGCAATTGGGATGTTATCTGAAGCATCATGTGGGCAAATGTGACGTTGTTCGCTTTGGCAAGAAAAGTAAAAATTC